>NW_023416769.1:0-75148 GCF_012460135.2 Molothrus ater | reverse complement strand
GAAAGTGGAAATGGAAGAGTACATTGCAGACATGGACATTGATGAGAAAGATGAGGAAGAGCCTATGATCTTGGCATGAAGACCAATGCCAGCAGCAGGACAGGCATGTGGTCCCCACAGGCAGAGTGGGCCCCTGCTGCCAGGCTGGAGCTGGCTGGTCCCTGCTCAGGGACGTGGCACCCCGGGCACTGGAGTCTGGTGCCATCCGCAGCCTGTCCTGCGCTCGCTCTGGGCCACACGAGCTCCAGCCCAGACCCAGCCAGGCTCAGCTCTGTAGCAGAGTCCTGCTATGCCAGCATGTGCCAGCCTGGGGGCACATGGAAGAGCCCTCTGTGCCTGACTGCAGTGACCACGGCACACTTGCTTTTCTTCCAGGACTGATGGACATTCCAGACAGAAATGCCACCCTTTTGTACATATGTTTTACAGTTTGATCTCTTCAGGAATAGGATTTAGGACTTTTTTTTTGTCTTCTGTAAATACGTTTCATATATTTTTACTAGATAGGTTCTTATGTATATACGTTCCATGGATTGCTCTTGTTAGAAATATTCTTACATTGTAAAAGTGTTGGTATTGTTGCTGTTCTTCCGGAAATAAACAAATTTTCTTTTTCACATCCCAGTTCTCTTTGCATTTACTTTGGGCACAGGCAGCATTTGCAAAGTTGTGGTTTCCACTTGCTCCAGGTTTCCAGGGCTGGAGGTCCCTGGAGGAGCTGGCACAGCCACGCCAGGAGTGAGGGTCCCTGTGCACAGAGGGGTCCCACTGACTGAGGTCACCCTCTGCCTGCAGTTTCTCTGGACACACTTGGCAGCTGCAGGGGCAAATCCCAGCGTGTCCTGTGCCATGGGATCCCGTGTTGGAGCAGGGCTGAGCCTGCCTGCTCCTGCAGAGCCTCAGCCATGGCTCTTCCCTGGGCAGCCCCAGGGCTAATGAGGGTGCACGGCAACCCCTGTTCCTGAGCACCCAGAGGGGCTGGAGCAGCCTGCAGAGCCTCAGCCCTACATGGACCAAGATTGCCCTTGGAAACCCCCTCTGTCCCCAGACTCTGGTACAAGCACAACAGGAATTGATCCTCCCAGTTAAAGGTGTTAATTGGCAACAATTTGTCCCTGGCACTTTCTAGTACAGCAAATGTCAGCACTTGGAATCCCTGTTCTGCACTCCCTGGTCAGGCACCAAAACATCTGAACCTGACAGAACATCTTGAATTAGCACCAATCTGCAGAGAGCTATGGGGGAGAACCTACCCCCAGGCACCCAGAGAAACACTTGACATTGATAGTCTGGGGCAAGAGCTGAAACTAAAGCATTCTAATGCCAAGAGAAAGGATTTTTATTGCTGAATTCATTCTCCAAGAACAGGAATGAAAGCTTTTGGTGTCCTCACCAGCCACAGATGTGTACTGCCAAGGTTTGCTTCTGGGTTATGATTGATTTTTATTAATCTGCTCAGAACTCTGATGCTGTTCCTGGCTAAGGTGTAGAGATGATATTTCAGAGCCAGATGAGCTCAGCACAGCTTCTGCAACACACAATTTCCAGACCCAGACATTCAGGCCATGCAAACTGATACTTTTTCATCTCTGTGCACAGATCAGCATTAGGACATCACTGCCGTACCACACACTTCTCAGAGCTGTCCCTTTCATCCAGCTCTGCCCAGTCACTTCACAGACTTCACTCCAAGCAGTTTCTCTCTGATAGAGTTCAGTGGCACATGGGATTTAATCCTGGTTTTTCTTCATCTTCTCCTGAGCTGTCTCCAGACACGGTGTGTGGGCACTGTCTGACAGCAGCAGCATTAACGTGCCACCTCCCTGACACTGAGGTTCATGTCACAACTTTTCATCCAAAGCAGCAAATCAATGATTCCCACTGTGTCCCACACAGCTCCATGGGGAGTTTGTGTGGCTGCAGTTCCAGCACCAGCCCTAATGCACAGGAATTTCAGAAGATACAGAAGGAATCAGCCATTCACAGAGAAAAACATCAGTTTGCACGGCCCAGATCCCCACAACACTGCAGACTCTGGTAACCCAGAATCTGCATTTACACTTTGGTCTCTGGGCCTTACTTTTCCTCTCATTAAACTTCTCCCATTTTCCCCTCTTGCTCAGGTTCCCAAGACAATTAAAAGCAGCATTAGGAGCAGGGATAGGTAATGGGAACTGTCCCAAGGCTTGACAAAATTTCTCTTTTCAGGCCTGACAATTCCAGCCAAGGAGAGAGGAAAAGCCCGCATGAAAGAGGTGTGAAATCAAAGCAGTAATCAAATTTAGGTATAATGAGAGAAGCTGAAGAGGTTTTCCATGTTCAGAACAAGATTAGCAGCTCCAGGCACAGGAGGGATGCGACATTTTCCCCGCTGTAACAACTCTGTGATGCAAATTGCATCTCAAATCCTTCTCCCCAGCTCTGGGACCCGTTCAGCCACAAACGTGGTGCTGAATGTTTTAAAGCAAAGTGGAAGCTGGTCAGAGAGGTGGTTTGCAAATCAAAACCACAGAGGACAGCTTGGAAGCAGCAGCTGGAGCAGAGAGAGGCAGAGCCTGGCCCTGAGGTGCAGCACAGCCTGAAACTCTAACCAAATAAAGAACTTGCCACTTGTTTTTTTCCCTCAGGAGCTACAGAAGGTGCTTGATGGAATCCCTGCCTCCTTCACACTGCATCAGCATGCAGAGGAGCACAAGAATGAAGATTACAGCACCTTCTGCTGCTGCTTCCATCTCCTGACTCAAATCTCACCAAAATCTGTCACTACTGGGCCTTCCCAAAGCCCCAGATTCACTCAGTCCTTGCAGAATTTCAGTTCTGAGGAGCAGGAAGGGAGATGAAGGCACTTGCAGACACCAGAGATGCCATTGCTGCCTGAGGTGCATTTCACTGCCCAGCTTAGTGCCTCTAAAACCATCAAAATCAGCCCCTTTGAGAGCACCAAGCCAACAGCAGGACATCAGGGCCTGCACATGGTTGGAAATGGCATTTTTTATTATTCCTCTCCCAGTCTCTCATTTCATGGTGCCATTGCAGGGCTTAATCCCATCATTCAGCAGCAAGTCTTGGCAATGAGCTTCAGATGGATTTCTAGTGCTGAGCAAATAAGAGGCAATTTTACTTTGTCTCCAATGAATGAAATTTCACCTAAATCGGACAAACTCTGTGTTCTGAGGCTGGCCAGGCTCCAACCACTGCCAGGTCCCCAACCTGGATGTCACACTGCTCTAATATTGAAAAGTTAAATTTATTTGGCTTTGTGTACAAAATTATTCTCTCTCAAAAGAATTGGAATCCATATCATTGCATTTCCAAGCACTAACCTCAGACCAGCCACAAAGAGCACAAGAGACAAGAAAAGAAATAGAGATTTCTAAGGAGATGGAAATTGAATGCTGAGTTTTTTCCCATTATAGAAAGTTTCATCAATTATCACCTGCCAGCTCCTTGCCTTCACTTGTGTGGCCACCACTGAATACACTCGCAGATAAGAAAATGTTTGTCCTACTGAAAACTGGCACTAGAAGCAGAAAAAGGCTCAGATATCTGGATTATAAGACAACATAATGAAAAGAGCTGCCTTATAATAGCAAGGTATGATGGACAGCAGGAATGGCTGAAGCCAGCAGAGAGAAGTCCATGAACTATTCATGCTACAAAGATTTCTGACAAAACCCCCAAGAACCCAAATGCAACATTTTGTCTGGCAGAGCTGACAGGAACCCTGTGCATTTAATTCAGTCATTGGCAGCAAATAGAGATCAGCTTGAAGCTCCTTTGGTCCACTACTACTTACTTTGTTTCACCCAAAAAATGTAATTACATCTACTTTTTGGGAAGAAATTACTGCTTTGAGTGGTTCAATGCAAAGAGTTTCTTCCCATACCCACTCCTAATCAGTCACCAAGAGAAATATTTTCTAAAAAGATCTCTTCCAAATTTTGGAGTGACTTTCAACATAAATCACTTGGTTATTTTGCTCAAAACGATAAGGGAATTGAATTGGGCTCCCTCATCTTCAAAAGAAGTGTTTCTTCCTAGCTCTTCACAAAGAGGAACAAAACACTTGGTTGCAGCAGACTGAAGGCAGGAAGAGGTTTCTTTCCCCCTGAGCTGCACAATAGGAGACAATTTTGTTGCCAAGAGGCCACAAAACCCAGCCAATTTCCAGTTCTTTTAGTGTAAGGGAAAAGTTCTGAGGATCCCAGCTGTGGGAGACACAGAGTGGCAGGAGCAGGGGCTCTGCTGGGGGGTTTGGGGTGGGGGGCAGATGAAAGAAATGTTCAAGCAAAACCTGTGAGAGCTCAAGACTCCATCCCTCAGAGGAGAAACTGGATTTGACCCAAATGCCATTCAAATCCAAAAAACACGGAGGCATTTCCCCAAGCTCTGCTGGGCCATCAGGTACAACCCAAATCCCTCTGTGGGACCAGGGCAGCAGATCCCTGGCACTGGACAGGGATGCTCCCCTGGGAAGCCACCTGCATTGCCCATGGCACTCACAAGACCTGCTTCTAAAGACTCCAACATCCAAACAACTCCACATTAAAAGCCTTTAATTTGGGGTTTCACTTCTCCACCTGTCTGCTGTCACTAGTCAGCTGCTCCACTTCAACACCTTTCTGATGGGTACAAATTTTCTCCTGATTTCCAGCCTAAACAGGAAGTTATTTCCATTCATTCTTCTGCAAGCACTGGGAGCTTGTACCTGCTTTGCTCTTCCTCTCCTGGTGTGCATTTGTGCACATAAAATGCCAAAGCCAAGAGCATTTCCTTGTTTAAATCATGCCATTTGTCCTTATGATTTTCTTCCCATAGAATTGTATGGATTTGGTGCTGGCTCAACACTCAGAATGTTGACAGCACAAAGTCCAGTTCTCACACTGACTTCTCCAAGTTTTGGACCAAGCCTGCAAAGAAGGAAACCCAGCAAAGAAATTCCAAACAGGGGCCCTAATCAAGGTAATAAAATACCACGTGCCTGTGTTTGCTGCAGGGAAGAATAGTTCTCCTTATTAAATCATTACAAACAATTAAAGCAGCAGAGGGGAGGAAGACAGAGCTTTTGGGGCAAATTTGGAGACCTCATCTATGGGTGGATGGAGCACCTAGGATTTTCCCAATTGCTGGGAATGGTTCCCCAGGTCCTTGGTGTAAAATGTGGCTCCCCAGCAAGTGCAGATCTGCAAGACGAGAAACAATTTAGGCAACTGGTGATGCATCTTTCTAAATCACTCTCCTTTCTCTCTTACAGTACTGATTTCGGGGCACTACCTTGCTTGTTTTTGCTTGTCACTAAAACCAAGCTCACATTTTTTATTGAGTGTACCATCTTACTCTGTGGTTCCTTCATATTCACAGTAAAAGAAGACCATTATTTCCAGTGATGTGTCCTTTAAATCACCTCAGTCAATTGGCAGAACACCAGGAGGCCCCTGAGGAGCCGGGGCGCTGGGAAGCCCTGAGGAATTGGGTGTCAGAGGGCACAAGCAGCCCCCAGGCAGCCGCCTTGTCCCTGGCGCCCGGCTGCCCTGGCGCTTCCCCAGAGCGTCTCCCAGGCCTGCGGCAGAGCCCTCCAGGCCGGGCCTCAGCAGGAGGGTGGGGGCACCCCTGAGGTGCCCAGGCTGGGCTGGCTGGGCACAGGGAGGGCAAAGCTCCCCTGCTGGGGCATGGGATGAGGCAGTGGGAAGCCAGAGAACCTGAGATTTTACCCCCAAACGTTCTGTCTTTGCCCTAACATTTACCTCAGGTTTTGTCACAAAATGATCTCTATGTGCCCTCTAGAAATTACTCAGACTTTTCCTCAAAAGTAATTTTTTCCCTAGAGATCACCTCAAATTTTCCTGCTCAAACATCCACTACATGTACTCGACAGTTCAACTCTGATTTCATTATTCTCACAGTCCAGTGATTACCTCAACTGGAAAGCCCGAATGTTCATTTCGTGCCCTTCAGGTGGCACCAGGTAATTCCAGCATTCCTGTGCTATGAAGTTCTCTCCCTGGAAGCTACTGCAGCTTTACCCCGGCAAAGTGAAACACTCCCTGGCGCTGAGGCAAGCCTGGCCCATGCTCCTCGGTGTGTATGAGCGCAGGGCAGCCCCAGGGCAGCTCCCCCAGGGCTTCTGGAAGGCCGCCCGGCGCCCGGCCCCGCGGGGCGGCCCCAGCGGGTTCGAGTTCCCGCCCGCGGCTGAGGGGAGCGGCGGGGCGGGGCCGCCCGCGCCTGGGCAGGAAACGCTCCCTGCGGCGGGGAGCGGGCGGCGGCGGCGCAGCGGGGACCGGCCCGGCCCTGCCGTGTCCCTCAGGGCGAGCCCACGGCCCCTCAGCGGCCCTGGCGTCCCTTCAGCCAGCGGCATGTGCGCTCAGCCACACGCGGCGTGCCCGTGTCCCCCTCCCTTTCCCTCAGTGACACCGCCTCACCCTGGGGGACACGACAGACACCCGCCTCCCCTCAGGGACTCACGCTGGCCTCAGTGGCATGCAGGGCATCTGCATCCCATTCAGAGACTGTCATGACACCTCAGCGACCCACGGGGCATCTGCCTTCCCTTCAGTGACAGAAAGGCACCTGCAACCTGCTGGGGAAGCCTCAAGTCTGCTCAGTGACCCCATGTGCCCTCAGCACTGGGACACCCACCTTTCTCTCAGTGATGCTCAAGTCCCATCAGCAAATCAAGAGGCACCAGCCATCCTATGGGTAACTCAGAGCGAGTGCAGTGGGTCATGGTGGCCAGGGACCAGCAGCAAGCAGAAATCCATCAGGGCTGGGGAACAGGTTCTGCTCTGCTTACAGCATGGGCTGAGGGCCGTGAGAGCTCCATTTCCCCCTTGAGATGTTGGAGATAGGGCCTTTCACCCTCCTTACAGGGCTGCCCCTCGCTGCAGGCAGCCAAAGGAGCACGACGGCAAAAGGCCAAGGACAGCAAAGCAAAGAGCCAGCCCTGCACACAGGGAGGTGACCCAGTGCAAAGCCAGCGTGGCACCCGAAGGTGCCTGCCCCTCTCATGTGTCCCTGCCCTGGGAATGCCAGGAATGCCCTTTGTCCTGAGGGCCTTTCTGTGGCCCCTCTGGGCTCAAAGCTGCTGCTCTTCTGGCTCAATGGGGCCTAAAGCCACAGAACTCGGCCTCCCCCACAGCAAGAGGAACAAGACTCGGAGAGCAGGCAGTGGAGCTCAATGCCTAAGGCTGACGGGCCGAGGGCTCCAGTCTGGAGGACAGGGAGGGCACACGCGCAGCCCCACAACTCCTGCCCTCACAGCCCTGAAAGGCCGAGGCCAGGGTTCCACGCCTGATTCCAGAAGGTCCCTCACACTGCCCACTGCAGAAGCGCCAGAGCACCCGGCTGTCAGGAATAAGGCAGCTGCCAGGGGGCTGCTTGTGGCCTCTGACAGCCCCATTGCTCAGGGCTTGCCAGCGCCCCAGCCCCTCAGGCCCTGCCCCAGCCTGGCCAAGCTGCCCGGCAGCAGCGCCGCAGCCCCACAGCAGCTCCAGAGCAGCCCCATCCAGAGGCACCTGGGAGCCCTCAGCAAGGCAGGCAGCAGCACACGGGCAGGAGGGCACGGATGGCGCTTCCTGCCTGGCACAGGGCTTGTGGCCATGTCCAGGCACCGCTCTGGCAGGGATCGCCGCAGCTCCGGCCCCTGCCCAGCCGCTCTGTGGGCAGCACAAAGGCTTCAGCAGAACCACCACAGGCCAAGGGGCTTCTGGCCATTTCCCCTTGCCCACCGCATGCCTGGGAGCTGGCTGAGCACAAGCACCCTTTTCCCCCTCTTCTCCTCTGCCCTATAGACCCTGGGCAGCAAAAAAAGTCTCCTGAGATTCTTTGTATTATAACACAGTCTATATTTACATCAGGTAAAAAATAGAATGGAAGAAAATAAAAATCTTAAAGAAAACTAAAAATCCCCACTGGCTCAGGTTGCCCCAGCAAAGAGAGCCTCCCAGATCAGCTCTCCTCAGAGCTCCAGCAGTGCAGCCAGCCGAGCCGTGACAGACGAGGCCGAGTGATCCATGCCCTGCGCAGCTGATCGTGCAGCCTCTGGAAGATGGAATATCGCGCACTGGCTGTTGCTCGGAGGACATGCAGTGTTTCAAGTGCCAGCTCGGACACGGAACTGCTCATGTCCTCCGTCAGGCTTTCAAGGGCTGCAGGAGAAAGGAGCAGAGCTCTGGTAAATAGGTATGATTTGTGCTGACAAAATTGAAACAATAATCAATATTGATGCAGTAATTAATATTTGGAAAGAATAATAAAACAGTTAAAAGTTGTAATGCCAAGAAAAAAGGGAGAGGAGGGGTTCCACCGCCCCTTCCCTGCAGATGTTCAAGGACAGGAGGAAAAAGCAAGAGATAACAGTTACTAAAAATTAACAGAAAGAAGGGAAAATCTGGTTGGGTCCCAGGAAAATGCCAGCTATAAGAGATTTATTGCTTTGATGCTTAAATGTAGTTAATATGTTAGTTTTGGATTACATTGTACTGGCTGGGTGCGCATGTGTAACCCAAAGGTGAATTAAAGGACATCGAGGAAGAAGAGAGGCCTTCATCAAACAATGACCCCCAAAGCCTTGTGTGACAACCAAAACGAGTGGTGGAGCATGTGCGGTAAAGGTGGTGATGAGGGCGGAGGTACAAGTGTGATGAATCGAAAATGGAAGGAGATGACATTGACACATGGCATAAAAGGGGGGAATCTTCACTTGGAAAGCTCCTGCGTGAGGTGGCAAGGGTCCTGCACTCCATGGCCCGGGTTATCCTTTGCTTATGCGCCATTATTGGAACCAAATTATCCCTTATTTTTAATCAAATTATATTGTCAAGATATATTTCCTAAACTATTCAATTGAAATTGCTGCTATCTCAAATATTGTTTGGTTTATTATGATGGGATAATTGGGCAAACATAACAGAGCCACGGTCAGATCCCAGATCTGTGGGGAGCCAAGGAGAGCCCGCTGCCAGAGCCTTCCCAGCCGGCTCTTGCCATGGAGCAGGAGCAAGGGGATCAGCCCGAAGCTACTGGCCAAGAATGGGCCACATGGCCCTGAAATCTCCGTGTGCTCTGCCCCCGGGAGCAGAGCCCTCCGCAGCCAGGGCAGGGCTTGCAGCTGTCCCCGGCAGCCCCCGCTGTCAGCCCGCTGGCCTCACTCACCAGTGCAGATCAGCTGCAGCTCTTGCTGCTGCCCCCTCAGGTGCCGCCCGGCCATGCCTGTGAACACAGAGCCTGTCACGGCGCCAGCGGCACAGCTCCCTGCCGGCGGCGCTGCCGGCGCTGTGGCCACACGGGCTGCTGGCCCGGCAGGGCTCAGCCCGGCCCCTGGCGCACGCTGCCGCCCCAGGGCACGGCTGCCAGAGGGCGGCAGCAGCAATGCCCAGCCCAGCCGGGGCTCCATGGTGCCGGGCCCAGCTGGCGCTGCCGGGGCAGCAGGCGGGGCCGGGGCCGAGCTGCGGCGGGCCGGGCCGGGGAGGGGGCGCGGGCTCGTGGCTCACCCATGAACCTGATGGCCGCCTCTCGCAGGGGCTCCTGTGGGCTCCGCAGGTAGCGCAGGGCCCAGTGCAGGTGCTCGGCCGCTCGGCTCCTGTCCTCTGCCAGCTGCAGAGAGCGGCAGGAGGGAAGGGTTGGCGCGGGCTCCGCCCCTGGGCCGGGCGGTGCCCGCCCCCAGCCCCGGCCACCCCTGCCCGCACAGCCCTGAGGCACGGCCAGCAGCCGCTGGCCAAGGGCTCCCGAGGGCAGGGGGCAGCGGGCCGGCTGCTGCCCGGGGAGCCGCTGTGCCGGCCCGCAGCCCCGCCGGGCCGGGGCTCCATGGGCACCCGGCTCGGGCCTACGGGAGCCTGGAGAAGAGCCCCCATGGCCTCCGGCTGCAGCAGCGGGCAGGGGCACAGCTGCCCGGCCCCATACACTGAGCACCGCCCTCAGGGGCCTTCTCCAGGCTGAGCCTGGGTGTTCTCGGCTTCTCTTACCATGCACTCGCCAAACCTCCATGTCTGATCCACCTGGAGCATTTGTTCGAGATTCCTCCTCTTCAGGAATCTGGCTGCAGAATGCAGCATTTCCCGGGAGCCTGGAGAGCAGCAGAGACGCGGTGTTGGCCCCACAGGCCAGGGCACAGGAGCATCCCAGTGCCACAGCCTGGAGGAGGCTGCAGCCCACAAGGTGCCAGGGCAGGAGGCAGCCCAGTCCCCTGCCAGGGGGACAGCAGGTGGCCACAGGTCCTCACCTCAGCAACAATCTGATTCTCATCATGGCAGTGGAAGTAGAGTGGGACCAGGCTCTGGCGCACGTGGGACTTCAGGGCCTTTCTTCCATCTTCTCTTAATAAGTCCAGCATCTCTTGAAAGACACACATGGAGCTCAGCTGCACCCGGATATCATCCTGTAGGAGAGGAAGGGCAAAAGACCTCAGCATCAGCTGCTTCAGGCCCCCCAGGGCACAGGCCTGCATCTGCACAGGGCACCAAGTGTCCGGGCAGCAGCCGGTGGCCGTGGCTGTGGGCACAGAGCCTTACGTGGTCAAAGAGTGGCAGGAGCGCCTCAGCCAGCTGCAGGGCAATGGGGGTGGCTATTGGGGCACCCCCAATATCCAGGAGCAAATATCGGAGTAGAAGAATGGTCATCCTGATCATGTGGCTATCATTTTCCTGCAGGAGCTCCACAAGACTTTCGGTCAGGCTCCCCATTTTTTCAGCCTGTGCGGAACACAAGTTTGTGAAAGGCCAGTCTGCTGCCGCAGGGCCCAGAGGCCAAAGGCCTGTCCCAAAGCACTGGGGCAGCTGAAGCGGGAGGCAGGAGAGCTGGGAGCAGCTGCCCCAGCGCCCCAAGCCCAGGCAAGGCCAAGCGACGGCGTTGCCCGGCCCCACGCTGCCTGCACAGCTTCAGCCACTGCCCCCTTCTCACCATCAAGGGATTCTTGCCCAGCACTACCAGGCCTCTGAGTGCCAAATAACGCCTGGCCCTGTGCTGGCTCTGCAGGTTCTGTGCCATGATCTGCAGAACACTGTCACTGCATTCCCTCAAGTCCAGGCACTCGAGGACCTGAAAGGCACAGGGCAGTGACAGGGAGCCGGCCGGCAGGAGCCCGGAACCGCACAGGGCTGGGCCCAGGCAGCAGCACAGGGCACGGGCACCGTTCTGGCAGCTGTGCCTACGAGAGGGCAGAGAGCTGGGAGGCAGCGCTGGC
The DNA here is from genome assembly GCF_012460135.2 of Molothrus ater. Taxonomy (NCBI): domain Eukaryota; kingdom Metazoa; phylum Chordata; class Aves; order Passeriformes; family Icteridae; genus Molothrus; species Molothrus ater. The sequence goes on along the minus strand of NW_023416769.1, from coordinate 63,972 downwards.
CTTGAGGCTCACCTCCACAAGGAATGCCAGGGCAGGGAAATCCCAGTATGGCATCTCTTGGCCGAGCATGGTGAGCAGGTAGAATGCAATCCCGGAAGAAAAGTGTAGGGCTGAATGGGAAATTTCTCTAAAAAGAGGAAAACGGAAACAAGACGCTGAGCCAGTGGGGCAAATATCTCCCAGGAGTGACTCACAGAGTTCTCATCTTGCCCCACCACCCTTCCAGCAAGGGGACCTGGGCCACTTGGGAGTTGGTTTCTCATGGGCACCCTCCTCTCCAAGCCTTTTCCAGTCTGCTTGGCTGTCCCGCAGTGACAAGGCCCATGACCATGGAAACTTTGTAGGACATCCCGGGCACAGAGCACAAATGTCAGAGGCAGTGGGGAGAAGGGGCTCTCACCTGGCCAGCAGAGCCACGGCAAAGTGGTGGGTGTCAAGGGAGAGCAGCGTGTCCCAGCCACACCTGCGTTCCATTGCCACCACCACATCCTCACAGCGGAGAAGGCAGAGCAGGGACTTCAGGGTGCGCACTGCAAACCTGTGTGCACAGCAAAGGCCAGGTCACGCTGGCAGCACTGGCTCCTTGGCAGGCCACGTGGCAGGGACAGGAGGAGTGGGATGGAGCACCTGTTAGGGCTGGTGGCAAGGCCGTGCTCTTGCTGGCATCCCTTCCAGAAGGCATCAACCTCCTCTGGCATATCCAGAGTGCTAAAGAACACTTGGGAGAGCAGATGCACAAATAGGCGGGGGAAATACACCTTCAATATACGTGGCAGACAGGGCACCTGCAGGATCTTCCACATCACCACGGTTGCCTGCAAGGGACAAAGGCCCCCGAGACAGCGCTCAGTGCCCAGGCGTCCGTGTGGCAGGGCCCGAGCGTGGCAGGGAGAGGCCCGCAGAGACCTTGGCAGGGGGAGCGCGGGGCCTGGTGGGCCTGAAGCTGCCCCTGGGCCAGGTTTCAGGCCAGCGCCTGAGGCAGGCAGATGCAGTGGGGGAAGGAGGATGGAGAGCTCTGGAGAGGCGGCCTTGGGGCCAGCAAAGGCCACTTGCAGAAACTCACAGCCAGGTTAAAGACACCCGTTTGGTCCCCATCGGAGGTGCACATGCTGTGCTCTGGCCAGCTCCCCAGCACATCCAGGAGGATCAGCTGTGCCAGCTCAGCAGTCCTGGCTGAGCCCATGATGGTCTTCCACATGGCCATGGCAGCTCTGTGGGGTCAGAGCTCTGTCTCAGGGGGGTCTCAGCCACAGCAGCGTGGGGAGCTGAGCTGGCTGCCAGCTCTGCCTCTGCCCACTGGCCCTGGCCAGCAGCAGCCAGGCAGCCCAGGCCTGTGGGGACAGAGCCCTGAGGGGCAGGGAGGGAGCATGGCAGCAGGCTCAGGGGCTGACGTGCCAGGGCTGGCAAAGGCAGCATCCAGAGGGCCCTGGAAGTCTCTGTTGCTCAGACACCTGCGGCAGGCTGTACAGGCTGATGGGCTGGGGAGGCCTGAGCCCTCTGGGCAGGTGGGCCCCATACCTGTCACAGGACGGGGCCACACGCAGCAGCGTCAGGACTGCGTCATCTGGCTGTGCTTCCGTGAGATCCAGCAGGGCCTCGTCCAGCCTGGGTTCAGCACAGTCATTGACCAGGAGCCACTGGTGGATGAACCTCACCATGGCGGGCACCTGGAGAAGGCACAGGGAGACTTGGGAAGCTGCCAGGGGGAGCAATGTTCCCAGCTTGCCCAGAGAAGTGCTTCCCTTCCCCGCGCACTGCCATGTGGCCTCAAAGGCTCACAGCAACCAGCATTCATGGCTTGGGAGGCCAAGCAATTCCTGGGAGGATCAAACCCTGCCCACAGGCTGCTTACTTGGTTTGGATAGTAAAAACCTTCCTCTACAAGCATACACAGGAGGGCAGCGCTGGGCTTGGTTTTGAAGATGGGCGAGTATGGTCTGAGCCCAGCGCCCATGGCCATGGTCTCTTCCTCCTGCATTCTCTTGATGAATTTGCAGATGAACTGTAGGAGAAGGGCAGGAAGCCGGGGATGTTGCATGGAGTGCTGCACACACGGTGCTGGGCTGAGCAGGGACAGCAGGCCCAGCCCAGCTGGGGGTGGCTGCAGGTACCTGCGCTGTGCTGCAGAAGAGGCCACGGCTGGATTCCTTCTCTTGTGTGTGCTCCAGGGCTGCATCTGGCAAAGAGCAAGCGCAGCCAGAGCTGAGGGGCTGCGGGAGAGGCTGGAGAACACAGGCCAGTCCTGCGCTGCCCAGGCAGGGAGAGCCCCGGGATGGCCCAGGGGATGGAGCGCGGCCACTGCAGGGTGTCTGCCCAGGCCCTGTTCTGTGCATGGGCATTTCCCCAGGGGATAGGATGGCATGGCATGGCATGGCATGGCATGGCATGGCATGGCATGGCATGGCATGGCATGGGGTCAAGCTGGCTGCAGATGCCAACCCTGTGGAACAGCTCTTGCCACTCACCCTCCTGCGGTGGCTGGAACGGCACCACCTCCTCAGTCTCCTGTGCTGGGGCAGCTCCAGGGCCTTCTTCCTCCTCCTCCACCCAGGCCAGCTTGGGCACTCTCGGGGGTCTCTGCTCCATATCTCTGACTGGATTTGTGGCTATTTGCAGGTGAGATGCCTTGCAAAAGCTCCAAGTCACCAAGTGCTGCCTGGAAGGCACCTCCAAGACAGAAACCTCAGGAAGGCTGCAGGACGGCAAGTCCTGCGCTCGGTCTCAAGGGCTCCTGCCACAAGGACAGGAGACTCCTGTCAAGGATTGGGGTCTGGCCTCGAAGGCTCCTGCAGAAGAGAAGCCTCAGGGAGACCACAGGTCAGCAAGTCCTGTGGTCTGGCCTCGAGGTCACCTGCAGGAATAACGCCTGGGAAAGGCTCTGGGTGGGACAGGAACGAGGGCGCTGTGCGGGGGCTCCTCACGGCACCGCTCTGTCCCGTTCTGCCCTGTTGCCTGTTCCCAGCAGCCGGGCAAGCTTCTATTTCCCACATGTCACAAAGGGCCCTTGGACACCCGTTCTATGCCACAGTGACCGTGCTGCACCGTGTCACAAAGGGCCCCTGCACACACTGCCCCCTGCCCTGGGGCCGCCCCCAGCCCAGCCAAAGTGGCCCAGGCTGGAAGGAATGCCTGGCCCCAGGTGTCTAAGGCAGCCCCACAGGATCTTTAGGAAGGGCTCAGAGCATCAGCAAACGCTGCCCTGCTCTGCGGGCTCAGGGCAGCAGAAGGAGCCCCCAGGGCTGCCGACGCAGCTGAGCTGGGAAGGGCATGGGGCCTTCCAGGGAAGCTGGCACGGCCTCCTTGGGACACCTCCCGGCCGCTGGCCATCCTAAACCCACGGGTGTGACACAGACAAGGAATGTGTGGGCCAGGGCACGAATGCTGCTCTGAGCCCTGGGGCCCGGGCAGCGCTGACAGCAGCAGCTGTGGCAGAGTCCCTGCCCAAGCAGAGCTGCCACCCCCTGAGCCCTGGCAGCGCTGGTGCCCGTCTCCTGCCCCAGAGACCTGTGCCCCCGGGGGGCTTCTGTGCCACAGGGAGCCAAAGCCCACGTGCATTGGGGGCTGATTGCAGCAGCACCTGGAGCAACTGCTGGCAACACTTGGTCTCTGTCAGAAGCTCTTACTCTGTGCTGGAATTATTTTCTCATTGAAGTAATTTCCTGCACCACAAAAACATCTTGGCCATGAAGACACAGAAGAATCTGGCATTAAGGAATCCTCACTTCAGGAAAGTTTTACTTCCCACTGCTCAGCTCAAGTAGTTCCAAAATTTGCAAACTTCCCAAATTTATTGGGATGGCCTGAGAATGTGACTGGTCTACAAGTTTGTGTCCCATCCTGAAGCAGCAACTCATTTGCCTTATCATCCATTGAATGTCTCTTTAAAAAATATAACACTACAGAGAGCCAAAAAGAAGACCATTCTTTGATTTGCAAATGGATTTTGATGAAGGGATGATAATCTCCTAATTTTCTTAAGGAATAAAAACTCTCAAGGAATGAAAGACCACTCAGTGTTACAAGAGTAACCCAAGCAAATGAGTAGATGGCAAAAGGGCTGATCCTCCCGCAGTACAGATATCTAAGTGGCCAATAAAGTACAGCTCTCCCTTCTTGTTCCCTGCAGGGGAAACAGGACCATGAATAGAAATAGTCACAGATATTCTTTCTGCCCTCCATAACCAAAGCTGTGCCAAAGCATAGATGCTGCCTTCAAACTGACTCAAATTCCAGCCCAGACCTCTCACCTTCCAGACAACTCCTTCCCCAACACCCCACCAACACCAACCCCCCAAACTCCAACACAGAAGCCCTCAACACCTCACCAGGAGCCCCAGCTGTGCCCGTCCCTCTGCAGAGCTTTCCCAGCCTCCAGCAGGCGCCCTGGTTCCCTGCACGTGCTGTGGGATGGCACTCAGGAGGATCTGCTCCAAGGCCTTCCCCGGTGGCAGCTCAGGCTGCCAGGCCTGTGGTTCCTGGATCACCCTTCCCAGCGAGCCTTCCTGGGCACGGCTGTTCCATGGGCACATCTGCGCTCAGCTCGGACTGCTCCACTCAGCCAGGGCTGCTGGGAAAGGATCCAGAGCAGCCTGGCCAGCTCTTTCTCCAGCTCCCTCTTCACTCCTGGGGGAGGTAGAACATCCCACAGGAAAGCAACTGGTGCCACAAGGAGTGGGCAGCATCAGGCAGCTCTGGGGAGGCGCCTCAGCACTGCTGTATCCTGAGGGAACACTGCTGGCCATGCCCTGTGTGTATCTGCAAAAGCTTCAAATCAGCTGCCTCAGCTTCCAGGGCCTCTCTTAGCCAGCATCCTGACGTGGGTGCAGGGCTGCTGCCAGGCACTGCTGGGACCCAGCGGGACAGGACCGGCTGTCTCGTGTCCATGCAGCAGCCCTGACACAGCCAGGGCCATCCCGAAAGCAGACAAACGCTCCCGGGTCAGCAGAGAGGAGCAAGGAGCACTGGGCTGCTCTCAGGGGATCTCAGCTGGGCTCACTCCACCACACGCCCCCATTTTGAGGCTGCTGATGCCCAGCTGCCAGAAATGCCCACCTTGTTCTCTCCAAGATGCACAGAGAGAGAGCCAATGAGCAGGACACCTTGGGAGGCCTTTTCTGAGTGCAGGGACACACCAAGATCAGCCAAGGCTCTCCACGCTGCCTGGCCCACACAGCTCAGCTCTGTGCTGGCTCTGGGCCACAGCAGCTCCCACCAAGCAGGAGGCAAATGCATTTTGCCAAGAGTTGAAACACAGCAGACAGGAAAGATGTGAAAAGTGTGTGTGCAAAGGCCTTTTAATTCACAGCTCTCACAGAGAGCTTTGGGGCTCATGGCTGGACAGAGATGCTCCTGCTCACCCTCTGTCCAAAGGGAGGGAACACACCCTGCTGCAGATGCTTGGGTTGGTTTCCGCAGGTCCAGGCGGATGCCAAACCTGCTCTTCACTGCCTTCTCCCTTGCCCTGCTCCTCTGCCAAGTGCAACGGGCCTCAAGGACTGAAAGGAGCACAGAGAGCCAAAGGGGGACACTCACACCTGCCTCACTGGGAGCTCCCTGGGAAGCACTTTCCTTGAGAAGCAAGCCCCTTTCCTCCAAAGGCATTTCCCCAAATGTGTGGCTTTCCTGGGGAACACCAACACACCCTTAAGAAAAGCTGGCAAGGCTGAATGACTCCAGGTCCTTTCAGGACAGGCACTCCAGCTCTAGCTCGTATTCCTCCAAGTGTGTGTCCAGGTGCAGGTTCAGAGGTGCAGCCCCAGGCCCACTACAAACACAAGCTGCCCGCTGCCTCTTCCCCTGCCTCAGCTCCTGCCTGTGCTCACAGCACCAAAACCAGGCTGCTCCCAGCCAGAGCCCAGGGTCCTGTCCCCACAGGATGCTCTTGCCAGCACCTTCCAGGACTCTCTGCTGTGCACGCAGCGCTTTTCATGCCCGCTCCCAACAGGCTTTGGAACACAGAGCACAACCTGGCTGCCTCTGCCACCAGCACAGCCCAGACACAGGCAGAGGAAGAAGCAGCAGGGGTTGATTTGCGGCCATGCCCAAGAGAAACTGGAAGGGTGCCCTCCCTCTGCTCTCCCTTGGTTGGCTTTCTGACTGGCTCTGAGCCTGGGGCTGCCATTCCTCACTTGTGGGGACCAGAACCACAGCCAGGATCCCGGCACTGCCTGACAGCGCTCCAGGCACCGGCACGGCCGCGTGTCCGAGTCTCGGGCACCGTGCTGCTGCTTCATTTGCCCTTAGGCACAGCCAGAGCTCCCTGCTAAGCCCGGATGGTCTCTGGTTCTGCCCTCTTCCTCATCCTGTGCAGGGATGGAGCACTGCTGTGCTCTCAGGAAGCTATTCTTGAAACCTTCCAGCATTCCAAGCTCCTTTGCCCTCCATGGATGCTTGCCATAGAATCCCTCACAGCTGGGTTCAGAGCATCCTTGGGTTGGCTCTTCCAGTGTTCAGGGGCTCCAGGGTGCTCAGCAAGATCTGGAACTGCACAGTGTTGTGGAACTGGACCTTCAGCACAGGGACTTTTCCAGCCTGACCTGCCCTCATTCCTCTGTGTCTGTGCACAAAACACGGCGTGGGAGAGAACGGCAGGAGGGGCCTGAGTGTCCCAGGATTTCTGGATTTGCATCGCTCCAGCTTCACAGAGATGCAGGTAAAGCGAAGAAGCCAAACTGTTTATTAATGGAAGGCAAAGCAAAGGGATGAGCTGGAAGGGAAGAAAGGGGACGGGCAGGTGTGGAAGCGCTCTGCAGCCACGGGATGGAGGTTCTCTGGCTGGCACACCCTTGGTGCCTGAGGGCACAGACAACAGTGGCCGTCCCCGATCTCTGCTAAGACCGTCTAGGGTGGCGGCAATCGCTACATCGTGGGTGACACAGCAGGAGCACGGCACGAGAAATCAGAGGCGAAGGAAACAAGGAAGGATCACTTGTCTCAGTTTCCAAGGAAGGTTTATTCCCAAAAGGGATCAGGTGCAAGTCACAAACAAAATGGCTCCGACTAGCATTTTTAAAAAGGGGATGGTACAAGGGGTGGATACAACTCTCATCCAATGAGGGTATCTTAGGGGAGGAACAGATCACTTAGCAACTTCAATAAGGATCATTCAGGGGAGGGAAGAAGCCTCACAAAGCAATCAACCTTTGAGACATAGCTAACTGACACAGAACATTCGAGAATACAAGGGGAGTGACTACAGAGACTGACAAAAATAAGGAGTAGTACAACTGAGATTGACAAGGGCTTATAAGGGAATGAGGGGAGGAGCAGGGAGACTGACACACTGATGGGCAGACAAGTGGCAGGAAAATTTTGTGGTAAACAACTTAGGACTGAACCATTAGGGGGAACAAAATGAGGTACATGGGAGAAACCGTTATAACTGACTAACATAAAAAAATCTAACTTTTACATTAAAACAACTGTAAAACACCAACTACCACAGGCAGGGTCTGAGGGCAGGAGGGAAGGAGCTGTCAACAGGGAGGGAGAAGGCAGGAGCTATGGGAGCTTCCCACAGGCTCAGCTGTGCCAATCATCAGCTGTGCCTGGAGCTCCAGCTGGTCTCCTCTGGTCTCAGGTGGTCTCACCTTCCAAGGGATCTGGAGGTCTTAAAGAGACACTGGTTCTTCTGAGCCAGCAGATGAAAGTAGTTCTGCAGCTCTTCCCTTGAACATCCCCCCAAATAATATGCTTATGCAGGAGGGGCTGTTGTTTTCACTCAGGGCTTGAAGGGCTGGAAGAGAGAGGAACAGAGCCACAGTCAGAACCTGGATGTGCAGGTTCAGATCCACTCTAATTATTAATGATATCATACAGTGGCTGGTGTTGCTAATAGGCCTGTTCTATTTAGCATTTAGAGAGAAAGGGAGACTAACCTGGATAACCACCCTGACACCTACCCCAAAACCTAATATGCCACCAGAGTCTAGGGATGCTGCTGCCCCAGAGCCTGACCCTGCCCCACAGCCCACCCCAGATGTGAACTACGCAGATTGGGTGGGGGGGTTGGTGAAGGAGATGCACAAAATGCTGAAAGAATACACTTCCCCAGCTGGTGAGAAGCCCTCCCCCTGCCTTGAAGAGGGAGAGTCGGATGGTGCAGCAGTGGAACCCACAGATGTTACAACTGTCCAGGTTCCAGCTGAACTGCAAAGGCAGTCACAGCCAGCAGCAGTTCCCCCTGTAGAAACAAGGAGATCTAAGATGAAATCAGAGCACCCAGATAGGGGAGGGCCCTCACAACCCACAGGGGAGCCAGAGGTTGCAATCATCACGGAGTCCCTGACATACGAAAGTTTCTGTAATCTGCACAAAGACATTGTATGATGGGGATGTGAGGCTTATACAACCTGGCTACTTCAGGTCTGAGATCTTATGGGTACAGGTGTCCAGCTGGATGGTGGTGAGGCAAGGAATTTGGGACACTTGACTCAGGACTCAGGTATGAATCTGATTTTTGTAAGGGAGCTAGGGTCCCTTTCCCTCTGGGGGCAGCTTTTAATGAATGTCAGAGAGAGGTTTGTCCACAGGGAGAGAATGCAGGACCAGCACCACAGAATGCGCTGGAAGATTCTTGAAGAAGGGATCCAACAGCTGAGAGAAGTGACAGTATTGGAGGTACTCTTTAGGAGGGATAGACAGCATGATAATGACCCCAACAAGGTCAGGTGCACAGGGCAAATGTTGTGGAGTCTGGCAAATCTGGGGCCAGCTCAATACACCACCTTCATTGCAACGATTAATGCCAATAACAAACGAGAGACAGTGGGTTCTGTGGCCAACAAGCTTAGAAATTATGAGAGTGTGATCAATGGCCCAATGCAGGCTCATGTCTCTGCCGTGGTCCAAGAACTCAGAGAGGAGATGAGGGAGATGAGGGAGGAGGTGAGGAAGAACAGTTCCCACATTGCACCAGTGTGAGTCACAGGCCCCAGAGTCAGAGCCCAATGTCCCCCAGCTAGAGAGAGAGGGTACAGCCCACGGGCTGACCTGTGGTTCTTTCTGCGTGACCATGGGGCAGACATGGGAAGGTGGGATGAGAAACCCACTTCTGTCCTGGCAGCACGGGTGCATCAGCTCAAGGAGGGAAACACTAATCGAGGGAACTCAGTAAAGTGAAGGTAGCCCCAACCTTCCATGACTGAGCTGCTGAGTATGATCCGTCAGATCCCCTGGAAGGAACCTCTACCATGTATGCCCAGGGTTAGAGGGGCCCTGCCTCTAGCCAGGGAGAGGCACGGGAAAACCGGATTTTCTGGACGGTGTGGATCCGATGGCCTGGGGCATCAGAACCACAAAAGTACGATGCCTTAGTTGATACTGGTGTGCAGTGTATCCTGATACCATCGGGACATGTGAGGACAGAACCTGTTTCCATTGCCGGGGTGACGGGGGGATCCCAGCAATTGACCCTGTTGGGAGCCCAGGTGAGCCTGACTGGGAAGGAGTGGCAGAAACATCCTATTGTGACTGGCCCAGAGGGCCCATGTATTCTGGGCATAGATTTCCTCCAGAATGGCTGTTACAAAGGCCCAAAGGGACTCAGATGGGCTTTTGGCATAGCTGCTGTAGAGGCTGAGAACATCAAGCAGTTGAACACTTTGCCTGGACTATCAGAAAACCCATCTGCAGTAGGACTCCTGAAGGTGGAAGAGCAACGAGTGCTGATTGCCACCTCGACAGTGCACCGCCGGCAGTATGGGATGAATCGAGATGCCGTGATCCCCATCCACAAAATGATCCGTGAGCTGGAGAGCCAAGGGATGGTCAGCAAAACCCACTCACCCTTCAACAGCCCCATCTGGCCTGTGCACAAGTCTGACAGAGAATGGAGATTGACTGTGGACTATCATGGCTTGAATGAAGTGACTCCACTGCTGAGCGCTGCTGTGCCGGACATGCTGGAACTCCAGTACGAGCTGGAGTCCAAGGCAGCAAAGTGGTACCCACTATAGACATTGCTAACGTGTTTGTCTCCATTCCTCTGGCAGCAGAATGCAGGCGTAGTTTGCTTTCACCTGGAGGGACGTGCAGTACACCTGGAACTGACTGCCCCAGGGGTGGAAGCACAGCCCCACCATCTGCCATGGACTGATCCAGGCTGCACTGGAAAAGGGTGAGGCTCCAGAACACCTGCAATATATTGATGACATCAGTGTGTGGGGGAAGACAGCAGCAGAAGTGTTCGAGAAAGGGGAGAAAATCATTCAGATTCTCATAAAAGCTGGTTTTGCCATCAAGAAGAGCAAAGTAAAGGGACCTGCTCAAGAGATCCAGTTCCTGGGTGTGAAGTGGCAAGATGGACGGTGTCAGATTCCCACCAATGGCATCAACAAGATCACTGCAATGTCTCCACCAACTAGCAAGAAGGAAACACAAGTTTTCCTGGGTGCCATCGGTTTTTGGAGGATGCACATTCCTGAGTACAGTCAGATTGTGAGCCCTCTCTACCTGGTCACCCTCAAGAAGAACGAGTTCCACTGGGGACCAGAGCAGCAACAAGCCTTTGCCCAGATCAAGCAGGAGATCGCTCATGCAGTAGCTCTTGGCCCAGTCAGGACAGGACCAGAGGTGAAGAACATGCTCTATTCTGCAACCAGGAACCATGGCTTGTCCTGGAGCCTTTGGCAGAAGTTGCCTGGGGAGACTCGGGGCCAACCACTGGGATTTTGGAGTCGAAGCTACAGAGGGTCTGAAGCCAACTACACTCCCACAGAGGAGGAAATCTTGGCTGCCTATGAAGGAGTCCAGGCTGCCTCAGAGGTGATTGGTACAGAAGCACATCTCCTCCTGGCACCCCGACTACCAGTACTGGGGTGGATATTTAAAGCAAAAGTTCCCTCTAGGCACCATGCCACCAGTGCTACATGGAGCAAATGGATTGCTGTTATCACACAGCGCGCCCGTATTGGAAACCTGAATTGCCCTGGGATTTTGGAAATAATTACAAACTGGCCAGAAGGTGAAAACTTCTGTCTCACTGATAAAGTGACAAGAAGTGACACATGCTGAAGAAGCTCCACCATACAACCAACTGCCCCCAGAGGAAACACACTACGCTTTTTTTACTGATGGTTCTTGCCGCATTGTGGGAATGAACCAGAAGTGGAAAGCAGCCGTATGGAGCCCCACAGGACAGGTCACAGAGGCCACTGAAGGAGAAGGTGGATCAAGTCAATTTGCAGAACTCAAAGCTGTTCAACTGGCCCTGGACATTGCTGAGAGACAGAATTGGCCAAAGCTCTACCTTTACACTGATTCATGGATGGTAGCCAATGTTCTGTGGGGATATCTGGAGAGGTGTAAAGAGGTTAACTGGCAGCATGGAGGAAAACAAATTTGGGCTGTTGATGAATGGAAAGACATTCTCATTTGGGTGGAGAAGCTGCCTGTGAATGTCCGCCATGTAGATGCCCATGTCCCCAAGAGCAGAGCTAATGAGGAGCACCAAAACAATGAGCAGGTAGACCAGGCTGCAAAGATAGAGGTGTCCAAGATAGACCTAGGTTGGGAACACAAGGGAGAGTTATTCCCAGCTCGATGGGCCCATGATGCCTCAGGCCGTCAGGGCAGATATGCCACCTATAAGTGGGCACGAGCCCCAGGGGTGGATCTAACCATGGACAGAATTTCTCAGGTTATCCATGACTGTGAGACATGTGCTGCCATCAAGCAGGCCAAGCGAGTGAAGCCCCTGTGGTATGGTGGGCGATGGTCGAAGTACAAGTATGGGGAGGCCTGGTAGATTGACTCCATCCCACTGCCCCAGACATGCCAGGGCAAGCGCTGCGTGCTGACCATGGTGGAAGCCACCACTGGATGGTTGGAAACCTACCCTGTGTCTCATGCTGTGGCCCGGAACACCATCCTGGGCCTGGAAAAGCAAATCCTGTGGAGACATGGATCCCCTAAGAGAACTGAGTCAGACAATGGGACTCATTTCAAGAACAGCCTCATCAACACCTGGGCTAAGGAACATGGCATTGAGTGGGTGTACCATATCCCCTACCATGCACCAGCTGCAGAGAAAGTAGAGAGGTACAATGGACTACTAAAAAGCCAGTAGAAAGCCTTGAGTGGGAGAATCTTTCAAAAATTGGAAGCAGCATTTAGCAAAGGTCATCTGGTTAGTTAACAGCCAAGGTTCCAGCAACCGAGCAGGTCCTGCCCAGTCTGAGTCCCTGAATATAATAGATGGAGGTAAAATTCCAGTGGTACACGTCAGAGGTTTGTTAGGGAAGACAGTTTGGATCAATTCTGCCTCGAGTACAGACAAACTCATTTGTGGGGTTGTTTTTGCTCAGGGACCAGGTTGCACATGGTGGATAATGCAAAGAGATGGAAGAACACGATGTGTACCTCAGGGAGATCTGATTGTGGGGTGAGACCTATGTGTAAATATTACTGTTTGCTGAATGTTACTACCATTGTCTGTGTATAGCTGTATATTGGATGTATAATGTATGTGTTTGTAGAGTTAGAATATATATTAGTTTTAGTAGTAAGCAGAGGATATGTGGATAAGGGGTGTCCTGGGTTGACTATATGATGCTTTTATCCCCAATTGTCTTGCTCTGTTTATGCTGAATAATAAGTTTTGCACCTTTAAGACTTGTTCCAGAGAGTGAAGGGGGGAGAGAAGAAGCGCGCAGTTTGTTTTCAGGCACTGCACTCACTCCTCCACATTCCCACGCCTGGACTGTGTTGTCTGCGGATGGACAGACAACGGGACAGAGCTCTCCTCTGCTTCAGTTAGTTTTAGCTCACTGAGCCAAAGAAGTTCCCTGGACTGTGTTTTTTCCCCTTTTCTTTGGACCTGTTTAAGCCTGCTCTGGAATAAACACCCAGAACACCACTGGCACCCCCCACCTGTGGCCACCGGGTCGGGCCTGGGCCATGGCATCTCCAGGGCCGGAGGGACTGATAAGAGACTGAGTCAGCCAAGCTGCAGCCCAGGGAGGGGACTTTTCTGAGTTTGTCAGAAAAGTTTGTCTCCTCTCTTTTGGAGCAGCAAGAAGTTCTATTGTTTAATAAACAGTTTTTTCCACTTTTCTCCAAGGAGGCAGTTTCTCCCGGACCGGTTGGGGGGAGGGGCCGATTGAATCTGCTTTCCTAGAGGAGCCCCTTTGGGGGTTCTCTCCCAAATTTGCCCTGAACCAGGACAAAGGGGTAGCACATGGAGTGTTAGCCCATGACTGGGGAGGATCCAGGAAACCAGTGGCCTATTTATCAAAACAGCCAGACCCTGTCAGCCAGGGGTGGCCAACCTGCGTTCAGGCTGTGGCAGTGACTGCCCTACTCCTAGCAGAAAGCAAAAAATTAACCTTTTGGGGAAAATTGAAGATATATATCCCAAACTCAGTAAGCAGTATCCTGAGCCAAAATGCTGCGAAATGGCTCACTGATTCCCAAGTGCTAAAGTATGAAGCCATCTTAATAGATAATGGTTTAGAGCTGATCGTGAGTAACCAACTCAACCCTGCCCAGTTCTTGTATGGAGAACCAAGTAAGGAACTAATACATAATTGCCTAGAGGTTATAAACCATCAAACTAAAGGAAGAGAGGACCTAACACATCAACCACTCTAAGGTGGAAAATGACTGTACACTGATGGATCTTCACGGGTAATAAAAGGGCACAGGGTATCGGGGTACGCTATAGTGCATGAAGGGATGGTGGCCACAGAAAAGAGAAAGTTACCTTCCAACTGGGAAGCCCAAGCGTGTGATCTATATGCCCTAGAATGAGCTCTGGAAATATTAGCATGGAAACGGAGAACAATATATACAGGACTCAAAATAAACTTTTGGAATAGTGCATACCTTTGGAAAAATTTGGGAAGAGAAAGGGCTAATAAATTCAAAGGGAAAGGGATGATTCATGAAAAAATTGTATTAGAAGAGTTAGAAACCTTACAATTACCAGAGGAAGTAGTGGTGGTATATGTTGAAGGACATCAAAAAAAAGACCAAGGGAACAATTTAGACAATTTAGAAGCTAAAAATGCAACTGAATCAGGGACATAAAAACTAATAATAGTATCAACCCCCATGAGAGAAATGCAAAAAGTCCCTGCATTCAGTGGGACAGAAGAGGAAGAACTCCTTAAAATAGGAGCCAAGAAAGATAACAAAGGGAAATGAGCAGATAGAAGGAAATAATAATAAACCCCTTGCCAAGAAAATGCTAGAAGGCATACATGGAACAACACATTGGGGTACACAAGCACAAAGTGATCAATATCTAAGGGGCTGGGGATGCACAGGAATTTTCAGAATAGCTAAGCAAGTAACTGAACAGGGTGTGATATGTCAACAAGTGAAGAAGAAAATGATGAGGAAAACACCCAGGGGAGGGTGAGAACTGGCCTTAAGGCCCTTCCAAAACATCCAAGTAGACTTTACTGAGCTTCCCCAGGTACAATGGTGGAAGTTTTTGCCAGTGATAGCAGATTACGTGACTCATTGGGTAGAGGTGATACCCACTGTGAAAGCCAATGCCAGTGTTGTGAGTAAAACACTTCTAGAATTAATCATTCCCCAATATGGGATGGCAAACAGGATTGATTCAGACTGGGGAACTCATTTCACATTGAAGATATTGCAGAAAATTGTTCAGGCCCTGGGAGTAAAATGGGAATTACACACTCCATGGCATCCACAGAGTTCCAGTCAGGTTGAGAGGATGAATCAAACTCTTAAAAGAGCTCTAGTTAAGCTAATGATTGAAACCCAAATGTCATGGATAAAATGTGTTCCTTTGGCCTTATTAAGAACTAGAACCCAACCCCAGTCAGATCTGGGGGTGTCACCCTATGAAATGATGTTTGGGTTTCCCTTCCTGACCTCGCCCCAGAAGGCTGCCACCTGTGAGGAAGGGGAAGCCAATGCCAAGAAATAAGAGATGTCTATAGCACAAACCTTAGGAGGGCTAAGACATAAAGAGGCAATTCCTCAAACTACCACCCTGGACTTCAGAATCCACAATATTAATCCTGGGGATTGGGTGATGATTAAGCCATGGAGAGATCAGCCTCTAACTCCCCAGTGGGAAGGTCCCTTTCAGGCACTGCTCACCACCGAATCGGCCATGCGAGCTGCAGAGCGGGGATGGACTCATGGCAACAGAGTCAAAGGCCCAGGAGAAGAACACAAAGAGTGGACTGTAACATCCAGGCAGGGTGAAACAAGATTGACTCTCAAGCAGAGACTGAGAGACAATCAGGGAAACACCAAGATGCCCAAAAAGCAGAGTCAAGCTTCCACCAACCAGCTCGAGAACTGTCTTCCTGTTTTCATGGGTGAGAATTACCAGCAGCTGTTGAGGGGAAGTACACAAGGGACTGTAAAAGGTAATGGGACAGCTTCTTTAAGAAAATAAGACAAAGGAAGGAGGGCAAGGCCCCTTTGTTTGCTACCAAGAAGGCTCCATAGCCCTGCTGTGGATAGAAATCCCGTAGGCATGGTAAGGTAGGGACAAAAGGCCATTCCAGACCTCTCTCATTCCTCAGTTGTCTTTTAATTCAACAGGGACTGGAGGGCAGGACCGAGTTGGCCTCTGTGCTCACCCCTAAGATGCATCAACTATGGGCAGCAGCCACATAGGCACGGTAGATGGGAGTCAAAGCCACACTGGACCTCTGGGATGCCCTTTTGTCCATTCCAAATGAGTGTGTCTAAGGAAAACCTGAGATTTTTTTCTCCTGTTCCCACTGTCCTTGCCCACATCAACAGATGCTGGTATGACTCATTCAAGAGAGAGACAAAGTTTTAATTGTTCAAGCAAAAGGACTTCTAAAAAAAGAAAAGGGGGGTTTGTTATAGATGAGTAATTCTATGGTTGACTCTCACAATTAAGGGGTGAATGTTAAATATATGTTTAGAGAAGTTTTGTAGATGTACAGTTATCCTTCCCCTCCCCCTTGCATTGCTATCACAAGATGGCCTCAGTAGTTGGGGCATTTGGGAGGGTTGGCTTGTTCCTATGGCAGCACCTGACCTCCAATCAAGGTGTGAGACAGTGATCTCCAGCACTGGACAGTGAAGAAGGAGTCGATTGACAAGACTTTGGGAGGGGCTGGAGGTGTAAAAGACAGAACATCCATTTTGTAGATGAGCACATGGTGACTGAATTCTTTGCTCCCAGCGCTGTATTCTTTTCTTTATTCAGTCTTCTGTTGTACTTTTATAAGGTCTTAATAAAGCATTTAAATTTTTGAAAGTAGAAATAATTTCTCACGTGGGGTTTAGGGAACGTGGGATAAGGTTGTCCACACTGGGTTAGCTCTCAAGGTACAATTTCACTGACCAGGCCAGACCTCCTTAGGAGAGTGCCTGGATTAATATCAATCACAGAATGCTGCAATCAACTC
Source organism: Molothrus ater (assembly GCF_012460135.2). Lineage (NCBI taxonomy): Eukaryota > Metazoa > Chordata > Aves > Passeriformes > Icteridae > Molothrus > Molothrus ater. The sequence goes on along the minus strand of NW_023416769.1, from coordinate 47,599 downwards.
TTGTATAATATGAACAGCAATAAGACACTCTTTACGAAAGGAATACATATTTCTTAGAAGCTCTTTTAAATATTTCTCCATAACTGTAAAAGGAAATCTTCCTGATGAACTGCACGAGAGCAGAGGGAAATCAAGGCAGAGCCATGGTTTGTCAGGACTTGCTTGATCCTAATGAGCCCTGTGGTGCATTTGGAGCTGAGCCCTGAAACCTCAGGGCCTGAGAGGGGATTGCACAAACCTTTCCAGGAATCAAAGTCAGAGAAAAAACTCAAAGTATCTCAAAGCATGATTGGGTCCCACTGAGGTCCATCCCCAACACAGGCTCCTCATGGACTCCTTGAAGGAGAGAACTGGAGGCCAAAATTGGACAAAAAACCTCTCAGAGATTCAGAGTGGAAAGGAAAATCCAAAGTACCTTAAAAACCTTGGGTACCTCACAGTATTAATGAGCCCCACTAAGTATCCATGCAAACCTCTCAAGGGACTCGTTAAAGCAGATAATTGGGGCCATGATTGCACAAGCCTCTCACAGAGTCTGTATCAAAAGGGCAATACCAAATACCTTAAAATAACTGAAGTACCTTGAAGTATTAATGAGCCCCACTGAGTGTTGTTACTGACAAAGCCTCTCCAGGGACTAATTACAGCAGATAATTGGAGGCCATGATTGCACAAACCTCTCAGAGACTCCAAGGCAAAAGCCAAACCCAAAGTGCTTTGAAAAACCTGCAGTCCCTGCAGGGAGCATTCAGGAGCCCCCAGGGCCATTGCTGAGCAAGGCTCCCCAGGGACTCCTTGCAGCAGATCCTTGAGGCCACTGGGATGTGGGCTAGGGGGGGATGCTGAGGGCAGGACAAGGGGCTGACAGTGCCCAGCCTGGCTGGGGCTGTGCCAGGAGGCCCCAGGGCCTCAGGACAAGGTGTCTCCTCCCAGCCCTTGCTGGCACAGACCCTGCTGTGGCCCAGGGCACCAAGACTTGGCTTCTCTTTGTCCCCACCTGTCATCACTGCCTGCAGTTCTCTGCTCTGCCTGGGGCCTGGGGACACTTGCTCAGTGGTGTCTCTCAGTGGGACCCATTAAAAGTCCAATAAACTTTGGAGTTGGATTCAAAGAAAGTTTGGAGTGTTCTGGAGAGGTTTCTTCAGCTCCCTCTCAGGGACTGATGTTCAGGGCTTGAGCACAAAGCCCCAGAGGCTGATTAAAGTCCTTGTGCTGTGTCTGTGCTGCTGAGCTGGGCTGGGCTCCTGGCCCAGATGCAGCTCCTGCTCACCAAGAAGAGATTCAAAAGCACATTTCTCTTGATGAGCAGCTCTTGTGCCAGCCCAGCAGAGCTGGGGCACTGCCTGCAGCCAGCCCGGGCACAGCACAGAGGCACAGAGAGCTTCAATCAGTCAGGGCTGGGAAGGGGCTGAGAAGTGCCTGGGGCACAATCACTGCCAGCCCTTGGCACAGGAACCTCTGGCTGCAGGACAGTGCAGCTGCAGCTCCTGGAGCCATCTCCTGCAGCTGGAACATGCCAATGCCTGCAGAGCCTGTGAGTACATTCTCTGATTGTCTCTTGTGCAGAGCAGCCAGGGGTGCCCAGGGCTGTCCTGCAGAGCAGGGTCCTGCAGCCCAGGGCGCTGTGCTGGGGCAGGGACTCTGCTGCCTGCCAGGGACAGCTCTCAGCCAGCCCTGGCAGCTGCTCCCAGCGCTGGGGGACAAGATCTGGGTGGCAGGAGACAGCTGGTGAGGCTTGGGAGTGTTCTCCTTGTGTGGGGAGGATGCTGCATTGTTCAGGGCTGCTCCCAGCATGGCCTTTAAGTGCAGAACATTTCCAAGTAAGTTATAAAGGGACCACAGCGATGCAGGGACTGGATGAAAGAGGAAATCATGCTTTTTAAATCTATTTTCCTGGGTTGTCTTGATAGGAAATTGCACATAGATATTTATCTCTCAGTTCAGGTTTAAAAAAAAAACAATCCTCTCAGATGTTTATAAACCAGGCAGTTACAGAAATCAGCACAGAGCCCTTTAGAGGCAGCATCAGTGCTGCTTTTCCAGCCTCCTCAGGGTTGCTCTTGTTAGCGTTCAAAAACACATAATCACAGAAGTGATTATATGTGGTGCTTTTTATTCAAGAGCTCTGGGAATCAGGGTAGTTTCCACCCAAATCTGATTCCGACCATGCATTCGAGGTGAACGTGTTTTATACTCTATCATTACTTAAATTTCATGTTAATTATTAAACTTATATTCATCTATTGTATACACAGATTTCAGCTAAACATAGCTCCCTTTAAATTTCCAACATATTTTCCCATAATTCTTCCTTTGGTTATATAATAATTATATTTAATTATTAAACAATCATCACATCTAACAATTATATCTTTTATCATACTGCTTATGCAGGTGCAGTGATCTGAGAAAACACAAAACCCAATATTTTCAAAGACTATTTTTAACATTTTCCAGGGCTCCACTATCACTCTGACGTTGCCCTCAGAGCCTGCAGAGCCAGAGCTGCCCCTGGGCAGTGCCTGAGCTGGGAGGGCTCTGCAGGGCAGAGCTGAGCCCCCAGGGCTGGGCTGGGCTCTGGCAGCACTGGCAGGGCCCAGCCCTGGGCACAGGGAAGCAGCTGCTGGCAGGGACAGCTCCAGGCAGCAGAGCCCTGGGCAGGCAGTGGGGGGAAAGTGCCCCCAGCCTGTGCTGGGAGATTTCAAGTCCTCTCCAAACCCAACTATTCCATGATTTCTTACAGATCCCCATGCCAAGGCACATCAAATGTCCAACAGCAGCTGCATCAGGCACTTCCTGCTGCTGGCATTGGCAGACACGCGGCAGCTGCAGCTCCTGCACTTCTGCCTCTTGCTGGGCATCTCCCTGGCTGCCCTCCTGGGCAACGGCCTCATCATCAGCGCCGTAGCCTGCGGCCACCACCTGCACACGCCCATGTTCTTCTTCCTGCTCAACCTGGCCCTTACTGACCTGGGCTCCCTCTGCACCACTGTCCCCAAAGCCATGCACAATTCCCTCTGGGACACCAGCAACATCTCCTACACTGGATGTGCTGCTCAAGTCTTTTTCTTTGTGATCTTCCTGTCAGCAGAACTTTCCCTCCTGACCATCATGAGCTACGACCGCTACGTGTCCATCTGCAAACCCCTGCACTACGGGACCCTCCTGGGCAGCAGAGCTTGTGCCCACATGGCAGCAGCTGCCTGGGCCAGTGCCTTTCTCACTGCTCTCATGCACACAGCCAATACCTTTTCCCTGCCCCTGTGCCATGGCAATGCCATGGGCCAGTTCTTCTGTGAAATCCCACAGATCCTCAAGCTCTCCTGCTCACACTCCAACCTCAGGAAATTGGGATTTCTTGTGTTTTCCATCTGCTTAGCTCTTGGTTGTTTTGTGTTCATTGTTTTCTCCTATGTGCAGATCTTCCGGGCTGTGCTGAGGATCCCCTCTGAGCAGGGACGGCACAAAGCCTTTTCCACCTGCCTCCCTCACCTGGTCGTGGTCTCTCTGTTCATCAGCACTGCACTGTTTGCACACCTGAAGCCCCCCTCCATCTCCTCCCCATCCCTGGATCTGGCCCTGTCAGTTCTGTACTCGGTAGTGCCTCCAGCCTTGAACCCCCTCATCTACAGCCTGAGGAACCAGGAGCTCAAGGCTGCAGTGTGGAGACTGATGACTGGATGGTTTCGGAAACATTAAACTGCTGGCCAATTTCTGCAAATCACTTGCAATAAAAGTCATCTTTGATACTTCTTGTAGTTTTTATTTTGGGGGTTGCTTTTCTTTGTTTTACTTTTTTTCATATTGTCCACAAATAAATGTCATTCTTTGTGCCATTTCTCATTTTGTTTCTCTCCACCTTCCCTGTGCCCACAGACTGTGTCAATGAGGGGCTGTGCTCTTGGTGGCTTTAAAGGAGCTAAAGGATCTCTCAGCAGAGTTTTCTGCAGAGATGCCCTTTTGTTGCCTTCTCTGGAGCTGCAGCAGCAATGTCTGTGTGCAGAGCTGGGGCAGATCAGTGCTGCCCCAGCAGCTGTGCCCAGCAGCAGCAGCAGCAGCACTTGGTGTTGCCAGTGCTGCTGCCGTGGCCCTGCCCCACTGCCCTGGTGGCCCTGGTGTTGCTGCAGGGCCTGAGTGCTCTCGGGGCCGGGCACAGCCCTGGGGGTGGCAGTGCCGGGGCTGCAGCAGGGACAGGCCATGGGCACTGCTGGGGCAGCGCTGACACCTCAGGCCAGGCCCTGGGGGCTCCAGGCTCCTTGCTCAGGCTCTCTCAAGAACACGGCCAGGCCAATGCTCAGCACAGAAACCCCCGTCAGCAGCCCCAGGCTGGCCGTGGGCAGGCTGGGGGCAAACAGCATGGCTGGGGCTCTGCAAGGGCCCTGGGCCAGACGGGAAGGAGCAGCAGAGCAGGGGCTGATCCATGCCCAGTGCGCTGCACAGCCCAGGGCAGCGTCCCAGAGCGTCCTCATGCAGCTGCCAACAACATCCCCCCTCTGCAGCCCTGGCCTCTCCCCCAGCTCACACAGGTGCCCCATCCTTGCAGGCACAGACACGGCAGCACTGCCTCAGCAGCCCCTGTTTGCATTGCACACAGCAGGGGCAGCACCCCCATGCTGTTGCTGTGGGGACATGAACCTGAGGGAGCACAAATGCCATCAGCCCCTGGGGCCAGCAAGGGCTGGGGGACACCAGGGAAACCACTCAGCTTTGTCCTGGCCTCTGCACTCAGCCAGAAAGTTTGTTCCCATAAGCTGGGAGTTTCCTGTGCCACTGCAGACGCTGTTGCTCAGAGCCAGGGCTGCCTGGCAGCCATCCCCAAACTGCCCTGAGCATTTCCTTGGCTTCACCTTTGCTTTCTTTACTCTTCTGGTACAAATTTCTTCCTCTTGCCCATCCCTGTTCCCTCCCCTGCAAACAGCCCATCCCTGTTTGCCCTTTCCTCTCTGGCCCCACTCCCCATTGCAGTTCCTGACTTGGCCCCATGGGAACGTCCCTTGGGCAGCAGGATCATTCTACAAGTGCTGCAGTAATTGTCTTCAGGCTCCTGCAGTGCCTGGTGCTGCTCCCTTGCCAGAGGCGCTCCAGGCCAGGGGGGCACATCTGGGCTGCTGTGTCTGGCTCTGGGGCTCCCTGTTCTGGGCAATGAGGAGGAGCTGCAGAGGCTCTGCAGGACTGACAGGATGGGCTTTGGGGCTGCCAGGAGAAGCTGAGGGACCTGGGCTGCTGGAGCTGCTGAAGAGGAGGCCCAGGGCTCATCCTGCAACTGCTCCAAGGGTGGTTTCAGCGACTCCCAGAATCAGCAAGGCTGGAAAAGACCTTGGAGATCATCAAGTCCAACCTGTGCCCTTACACTGCCTTGTGTCCCCTGAGCCTCCTCTTCTCCAGGATAAACAACCCCAGCTCCCTCAGCCACTCCTCACAGGACTTGTGCTCCAGACCCCTCCCCACCCTTATTGCCCTTCTCTGGACACGCTCCAGCCCCTCCATGTCCTTCCTAAATTTGGGGCCAAGAACTGGACAAAGTACTCGAGGTGCTGCCCAACCAGTGCTGAGCTCAGGGGAAGAATCCCTGCCCTGCTCCTGCTGGCCACACCATTCCTGATCCAGGCCAGGAGCCATTGGTCTTCTTGGCCACCTGGGCTCACTGCTGCCTCATGTCCAGCCTGCTGTCCATCAGTCCCTGCAGGGCCCTTTCTGCCTGGCTGCTCTCCAACCACTCTGTCCCCAGCCTGTAGTGCTGCAGGGGTTGTTGTGGCCAAAGTGCCCGACCCGGCACTGGGACTTGTTAAACCTCACCTTGTTGGATTTGGGCCCTGGATCCAGCCTGTCCAGGGCCCTGTGCAGAGACCTCCTACCCTCCAGCAGATCAACACTCCCAGCAACTTTGTGTGACCGTGATTCCTTGAGGGCCCTGAGTGTCACAATGGTCTCCATGATTCCATGAGGCCTCCTAGTGTCACAATGTCCCTTTGGTTCCATGGGACCCCCTGGTGTCACAAAGTCCCTTGGATCCTTGGGCCCTGCAGTGTCACAATGGTGCCATCGTCCACAAAGGCCCTGAAGTGTCACAATGGATCCTTGGTTCCATGAGGTCTGGCAGTGCAGCCATGCTCTCCTTGGTTCCACAGTGTCACAATGGCCTCTTGGTCCCAAGGGCCACCACAGTGTCAAACATGTTTCCTTCATTCCAGGAGTCCCTGAGGAGCAGCACTGGCCCCTTGGTTCCATGGGGCCCTGCAGTGTCACAATGGCCCCATCATGACACCAGGTCCTGCTCTGTCACAATGCTCTGCATGGTTCCACAAGGCCCTGCAGGGTCACAGTGGCCTCTTGGCTCCAGGAGGCCTCAGAGTGCCACAATGAATTCCTTAGTGCTGCAGTGTCACAATGGAGCCCTGGTGACACAAGATCCTGCAGTGTCACCAGGGACCCTTGGTTCCATGGGGCACCACAGTGTCACAATTGTCCCCTGAGTTCCCAGAGTCCTTGCAATGGAGCACTGGCCCCTTGATTCCATTGTCCCCAGGCTCTCCCAAGGGTCTCCTTTGTTCCACAGTGGCACAATGGCCCCTTGGTTCCACAAGGCCCTGCAGGGTCACAGTGGCCTCTGTGGTGCCACCAGGACCCAGACTGTCACCATGGACTCCTTGCTTCCATCCAGCCCCACAGTGTCACAATGGCCCCTTGGCTCTGTGCTGCCATGTCGTACACAGTGTCACCATGGTCCTCTTGGTGCCACCAGGCCCTACAGTGTCACAATGGCCCCTTGCTTCCCCAGAGCCCTGCAGGGTCACAATCGTCAGAGAATCAACCAGGCTGGAAATGACCTTGGAGAGCATCAAGTCCAACCTGGATCCCAACACCACCTTGTCCCCCAGACCATGGCACTGAGTGCCACATCCAGTCTTTCCTTAAACACCTCCAGGGATGGCGACTCACCCACCTCCCTGGGCAGTCCATGCCATTACCCCATCATCCTCTGTGTGACGAATATTTCCTAATGTCCAGCCTAAATGTCCCCTGGTTCAGCTGAAGGCTGTGTCCTCTTGTCCTGTCACTGTTCCCTGGGAAAAGAGCCTGACCCCCACCTGGCTGCACCCTCCTGTCAGGGAGTTGTAGAGAGAGATGAGGTCTCCTCTGTGCCTCCTCTTCTCCAGGATAAACAACCCCAGCTCCCTCAGGCACTCCTCACAGGACTTGTGCTCCAGACCCCTCCCCAGCCTTGTTGCCCTTCTCTGGACACGCCCCAGCCCCTCCATGTCCTTCCTAAACTGGGTTCCCAGAACTGGACAGAGCACTTGAGGTGCTGCCCAACCAGTGCTGAGCACAGGGGAAGAATCACTGCCCTGCTCCTGCTGGCCACACCATTCCTGATCCATAGGAGTGCCAGGGGTTGGATGAGGGACATGGTGGGGAGGTGTTGGGAAAAAAGTGTTTTTAATTGTCAGCCATGAAGAGTCTTGATTTTCATATCTATTCAGACTACATTAGAAGGTGCTGAGGGTCAGTATCCGTTGGACATTGCTGATATCACTCTATTAATAGGAAAAGAAAACCAAAGAGGAAATAACAATTCTCTGGGCTTTTTTTTTTAATATAGCAGATTCACTAAAAATACTCCTCTGAAATCTGTCTAATTAATCACAGCAGAATTGAAAACATAGATTATTCCCTGAGGTTTTTCTGGCTCAGGTATTTTGAACAAATGTTTAGGAGCCTTTGTAACTGAATTCCTGAAGTGAAGAGCTCATGAAAGAAGAGGCCTCTGGAGTAATAAAATTCATCAGCAACCTCCAAGTGGCTGAGGATCCATCCCCATGAGAGCAGCAATGAACAGAAATGGGCACAGCTTTGTGGCTGCTGTCCCAGCTTTGGCATGGGCCCTGGGCCTGGAGCAGGAGCAGCTCTTGAGGGCCCCAAGGCCGGGGCTCTTGTGCTGCCCTGGGCAGATGGGATGGCAGCAGGGGCTGCAGAGCTCTCAGCACCTCAGGCCGAGGGGAGCAGGGCAGCCAGGGAGCCTCCTTTGGCCTTGGCCAAGCACCTTCCCCCATGGCTGGGGCTGAGTCCTGTGGCAGCTGCAGCTGCTGCTGTGGCCTTGGCAGGGGCTGAGGCCGTGGGGCCAGTGCCCAGAGCAGCCTGGCCTGAGCAGAGCTGTGGGGCCAGAGCCGGCGGTGCTGGGCTGGGCTCAGAGAGGCCCTTGGTGCTGCCCAGAGCTCAGGGCAGCTGGCAGAGCTTGCAGGGAGCTGGGCTGGGCTCCGAGAGCCTGGCCCAGAAACCATCAGTGTCCATCTCAGCCTGGCTGAGCGTGCAGGGGCAGGACTCAGGCCAGGCCTTGTGGGGCAGGGCCAGCGCCTGTGCAAGGCATTGCAAACAGGCAAGTGGCCCAGAGAGGAGGCTGCTCTGTGCCCTTGGTGGCAGGGACAGAGCAGGGAGGGGGCCCAGGACATTTGTCAGCGCCAGCCTCTGTGCCCAGCCCTTGGCAGCCCTGGCTGCTGAGCCCAGCTTTGGCTTGGGCTGAGTTTGGCTGTGGCCCCGCTCCATCCTCCTGTGGGTCTCAGGGCCTGTTCCCGGCCATGGCCAGCCCTGGCTGCCTCTCTGCTGGCCCAGAGGCCGGCAGAGCCTGGGGCAGGGCTGTCTGTGCAGCCCCACAGGTGCCAGGGGCTCTGCAGGAGCTGGCAGAGGCTGCCCAGCAGGGAGGCCATGGGGCACAGAGCCCCAAGGCTGCTGTGGGCACCACGGCACAGGGGCCGTTCCCAGCCGCAATGCTCCTGGCCTGGGCTGGGCCTGCACAGGGGCTGGGCCACCATGGCTGGGCCAGCACAGGGCCACAAAGGGGCCACGCAGCCGCTGCCGGGGCTGACAGCAAGGCCAGGCACACACGAGCAATTGCTGAGCATGGCCTGCACTGGCCAGGCCTGACTGTGCCAAAGGCAGAGCTCAGCTGCCCTTGGGGGCTGTGGCAACACTCCAGAGCCCAAAGAGCCTCCATGGCTGGGCTGGAGACCCAGGCTGCAGGAGGGAAATGCAGGGCTGCTGTGGGATGGGGAGGCCATTGAATTCCAGCACACACCTCAGCTCTCTGATGATCCCGGCACCATGCTGGGCCCTGTTTCACACTGGAGCAGAGCAGATGTTGATGGGACAGGAGCCCGGCGGGGCTGTCAGGGACCTGCAGCTTGCAAGGTGCTCTGCTCTCCCTCAGGTGCTCTGGGAGAGATCCAATCCCAGCTGGGCACCTCAGGGCACAAGTGGCACTGCCTGTTCATGGGCACACAGCTGATGTCTGCCTGGAAACGGGAACAGGTGTTAATACCTGTTAGTTTCATTATATACCAGCAAATCTTTATTATCAGGGCCATTTGAGTACTTTTAAGAAATGGCAGAGTTTTCCCACCAGGAAGGAGGATTTCCTGGAAGTTTACTCTGATGGCAGAAGGAGAAGAAATACTGATCTTCCCATCTACTTGTGTCACCAATATTCAGTCTAATATTTAATCTCTGGTTTCCATCAGATGTTTCCAGCCCTCCTGGTTAAATGGTCATGTGTAAGGACATCTCTTCACTAAACCAGCTGGATCTATGTCCTTCCTGCTGCTCCCAGATTTCCTCCTCCAGATTCTCTCTGGTAATTTGAGCACCTCTCAGCTGACTGGTTTCATGCTTTGAACTTCAGGGAGTTGCCAAATCTTTCAAGTTAAAAAAAATATGAATTGAATATCTCGCTGTGGTTATACCTATCACAGAATTTCAATTTCTTATGTATTTGCTTAAAAACTATTCCTGTTCAGAAAGCGGTGGGGGATGGTGGACATGTCAGATGCTGCTGGGACATCCCAGAGAGCTGAGGGAAGAGCTGTGATGGTTCTTAAACTGTTCAAATGTTCAGCTTGTGTTTGTTGGCAAGAAACCTTTCTGGGCCTCTGAGTGTCACCAGGCCCTGAGCCCAAAGGACACAAACCTGATGAGTTGTGGTTCCCACTGCAGGGGCTGCACTTGGACCTTGGCTCTGCACAGGAGAGCTCTTCATCCCCTTTCTCTCTTCTCCTCCCTCTGGGCATGGAGGGAGCTCCTGACTTCAGCCTGTGACTCGTGTGTGCAAAGAGCAAATCTGGGCAGAATTGGGGCAGGGAAGGCTTGGGGAGACCTTGGGATCTGTGCTGGGCACAGAAGGTGTTTTCCATTGCTCTGAGACTGTCTGCTGTGCAAAGTGGATTTAATATCCAGCAGAGGAATGACTTTTGCATTTGATGGAGCTGTGCCTTTCCCTTGGCTTTGCTGGCTGACAAGAAATGAACATCCCTCTGTGTCTCGGGCAGCTCCTTCTCCAAGGAAAGCAGGTGGGAGTTGGAGCCAAGGAGCTGAAAGCTGCAGGTGCAGCCTGGGCTGGAGGGAGCTCAGATTTGCACAAGGCTGCTCTGAGTGCCAGGGCTTGGATGGAGGAAATGGTGGGGTGGGGGTAGGGACAGAGTCTGATTGATTGTCAGCCCTGAAGGGTCTTGATTTTCATATCTATTCAAACTGCATGAGGAGGTACTTGGATTCACTGTCAATTGGAGATTGCACACATCATTTAATTAACAGGAGAAAAAAACTAAACAGGACCTGAAAAATCTTTTTCTCACTGTCTTTTTAAATATATTGCATTCACTTTGGATAGACTACTGAGATCTGTCTAATTAACCACAAAGGATTTGAAAATTAAATTCAAATGATTTCCAGGGGCTTGCCTTGTTAAGGTGTTCTGAATGTTAATGAGCCCTGGGACACTGAATTCCTGCACTGAAGAGCTGAAGGCTGAACAAGCCTCTGGAGCAGGGAAATTCAGCAGCAGCCTCCAAGTTGCTGAGGATGTCAGCAGCCCCCAGTGAGGCCATCCCTGCCCAGAGACCGTGGGGGAATGGGCAGACAAGGAGAGCGTCCCTGGGGCTGGGGCAGCACAACTCAGAGGCACCAGCGGCTCCAGCTGGGCAATGGAGTGTGGAATGTGGCTGGGAAAGCCCTGCCTGGGCTGGGCCAAGCAGGACACACAAGCCCTGACTCCCATCCACTAAAAAACTCTCTCAAGGAGACATTTAAAAGGAATTACAATTGTTTGTGTCCTCTGAGTTGGACTCCCTGGAGAAATACCAACAAGAGATTGTCAGGAGATCAAAAGAACTAAACAGCCTTTACTGGTGACTTTAGAAAATCAGAGAAAGTTTGGGAAAGGGTTTTTTATGACATTGTAGTTGTTTTGGTTTGTTAATTTAAATTTTTTCTAATGTTGAGATTTCTTAATTAATGTATCTATGAATGTGGTGGGTTTTAGTGTCGGTTAAGTATTTATGTATTTATTTTGTTGTGAGATAGGATTAGCAGAAAGGTAAAGCAGGCTTAAAATTCCAAAAGGGTTTAAAGAAAATTTTATTAAAAGTAACTAAAAGGAAAAAAGTAGTAAGAATTAAAATAAATTATTTAGAACACTTTTTTTTTTACAACTTTTTCTTTTTATGACAATGTAAAGAAACTAAATCTAAAATTTCTAGTTAGTTTACTATTTCTAGATTAGTCTTTTTTTAGTTGACTTAGGGAGAGAAGTTTTTCTTGTTAAGGTCATGGTGATTTTTTTACAAGAGGAAAAAATAGGAATTTGTGGTTCTTAATTTTGTCATGGATGACAGTTGTCTGGGGAACTTTGTTATTCTGAAGTTGGTTTTTGTGTTACAAGCTTTTTCACAGCTTGTTGATGGGCCATATTGACTTATGGGGTATTGTTTTAAAGATGAATTCTTTAAAGGTAAAAGTTTTTATTATTTACTTTACAAATTATTTTTATCTCTGGGAATAGAGATCTTCTCTTGGAGATACTGGATTACTTTTTTTTCCCTGTTTAAGCATTTTATGAAATTACAGTTATTTTAACATTTGCTTATTTTAGTATGGAGGTTTTTCTTTGATAAAAATTTGAATTTTTTAAAATTTTTTTTGTGTTATAAAGAAAAAGAGTTTTCTCTTTATAGTTTATAAGAGGATTTTAGTTTTAAGAGTAACATATTTTTTATTCGTTTTATTTAGGATTTAATTTCTTCTTTACTTACTTTGATGGTTTTATATTGGTTTTTTATAGGCTTGTATTTTGGTTTTTTTCTTTTACTCATGGGAGGATTGAAGTATTGAAAGAGTTAACACCTAACCTGCTGGCAACTTGTGGTGGAAGTTGTGGTTGTGTTGTGTTAGGATTGGTTTTATGGTTGGTTTTAGGGATTTTTGTGTTTTAGTTGTAGGGTTATTTTGTATGGTTGTAGGTTGTAGGGGTTTTGGTTTGAGTTGTGTTGGGGGGAGCGCACTTTGTGGTAAGATTTTAATGGCTGTGGCTGGCTTTGTTCTGGTTGGGGTTTTGTAGCCTCTTTTGTTTTCCTGTTTGGGAGTTGTTGGGGTTTGGTTTGGTCAGAATGGGGCTGATGGGGGGGGCAGCCTGGGGAGGGGGGGAGGGGCTCAGCCCATGGCAGGGTTGCTTGGTTTGGTTTGGTTTGGTTTGGTTTGGTTTGGTTTGGTTTGGTTTGGTTTGGTTTGGTTGAGATGGGGGCCAGGGCCAGGGCCCGCTGCTTCTTTGTTGACTGGAAAAGAAAGAGGAGGTTCCTGGGTTTTTTCATCTTTACCATATGTGGTTAACAGAGGTGTGTTCAGTATCTCAGTGGTTTAACAGATTGTCAGTTACACAAAAAGTTTTACATTACTTTTAAAAATTCCTTCATGTATTACGACAGATATTCAATCAACAAAAAACACTTCTAAAAGCATTGACTTCGCCCATTCAACTTCACAAACTCTAAGCCTGTTCAATTTAAAGTTAATCAACATTTGCAGGAGCACAGAAACAGAAGAAGAAGACGCAGAAAGAGAAAAACACAAAAAAGATTTAGAGAAGCACACACACAGCTACCAACTCCTGGATTCCAGCACTGTTCAGATGGAAATTTCAAGAGGATCCAGGGTCAAGCTGTGTGCTTGCCTTGTGGTCAGCCTTCAATACCCCTTGGTCTCCCTGGGCCTTTCCCCCAGGTGGGGCTTGGGCTCATTTGGTCCCTCAGGAGCTGGGCTGGGGCTGCAGAGGTGGCTGTGGAGCATTGCCTGTGCTGTGGCAGGGACTGGCAGCCACTGCTGGGCTGGGATAGAGGCTCTGGGGGGATTGGGGTTCCAGGGCAGGGCAGGGTTGGGCTTCCAGGGCAGGGCAAGGCTGGACCTGCCCCTTCCTCCCCCACACACAAAATGTTTTGAGCCAACAATCTCCTCCAGTCTGTCACAACAGGGAATGTTGGAGGTGAAATCCCAAACTTGGCCATGGGTGCCTGGATGAGAAGGACAGTTCCTTTCCATAGGAAGGAAAGCACAGAGCCCCAGTGTTTGGAAGGCAGGTGAGAGCCTCTCTAGTCCAAGGCCAGCCAGACTTGTCAGGAATGGCAGATTTTGTCTGGGAGCAGTCTTTGCATATAGGGAATTTGGAGGTGACTCTTTGCGTCTGTGTGCACACAGGAGTGCCTGTGCTGGGGAAATGTGGCAGAAATGCTGCTCTCTGAGGGGTTTGAGTTCCTTGGATAGCTGAGTCAGTCAGGACTGTAAGTAAGGTTACATCATAAGGAATAAGTTAAATGCTGTTAAGAGTTTTTTTTGCTAAGTAAAGTTTAATATGTTATAAGCTAAGTTGAATATTGTTTAATGTTATTCTACCATTAAATCATTAAGTCATAGGTTGTAAGTTAGGTTAAATACTGTTTGTGGGAATCCATAAAAGTAGAGGGTTCTAGGAAAGCTGCAAAAGGCAGGCCTCAGATACAGCAGAATTGTGAACAGTGCTAAAGCAACAGTCATGACATCGGTCAGCAGAAAAATTATTTAAACTGTAGAAAAGGCAAGGGCAAATAGAACAATAGCCTCTGTATTAATGCTTGTCTGAATAGCTCTATAAGTTGCAGAAAGTTTATCTAGCAAGCTATTAGGAAGGTTAAAGCTTAATAATGGAGTTCTGTGCGTTGTCTCTTACAAACAGGTATTGTATTCTAAATAAGCAAGCATTGTTTTAACCAAAGGCATGTGTGCTTATGGTGATTGGATAGAACTACTGTCAATATGCTTTTGCATTGTGTGATTGGTCAAGAAGCTTATAAACTATGTTGTAACATGAAGTTTTCTGGCCTGCTGCCTGGATTGTGAGCTGCTAGCATCTTGCCATTATCATAATCATGTAATGAGACTGATGCTGAAAAAATAAACAGCTCGAGACAATTTTCATATAGCAGCCCCGTCTCGTTCGCGTCTGTAAATAAACCCCTGGCTAGCATCAAAGTTAAGTGCTGTTCTTTTGCTAAATTGTCAAGTTGAAGGTATCAGTTAAGGTTAAAGTGCAAGTTAAGTCCTGTTAAGTTTGAGCTCTGTTCAGCTTTTGGGCCATATTCCTTTTATCCTTGCCCTCACTGTCCTTGTGTCACACACATGCACAGGGACAGTTCTCGGTTTCTCGTTTGGTTGCCAGGATTTTGTTTGGTTTTGTTGTTGCTTTGTTTCCTTGGTGTGCCTGAAGTGTCCAGTCAGGAGCAGAGTGACTCTTGCCAAGGAACTTTGTGCTGCTGTCCCTTAATATTCAATCTGGTTTTTGCTGATCCCTTGCTGGGGATTTTTTCAGTGCTCTCAAGGCCTCGTTGGTACCAGGGTGAAGGAGCCCTGGCCCAGGCTCTGGCCCTGGGGGACACAGGGACGCTGCTGGGGTGTCCCTGTCCCCCTGTGCCACCCCCAGGGCCCCGGCCCCCCGTCCCCGTGTCAGGCTCTGGGGTCGATCTCGTGGAACATCCTCTGGGGGAGGCTGCGGCGCCGGGGGAGGGGGGACCCGGGGGGACAGGGGACCCCGCTGTGCACGAGCAGGGTTGGACTGCTCTGGGGGGAACTGTGAGGGGGGCCGGGGCAGAGTGACCTCCCCAGGGACCTCACACAGCCCCTGTGATGTCACACAGCCCCTGGGATGTCACACAGCCCCTGTGATGTCACACAGCCACCTGTGATGTCACAGAGCCAGCTCTGGGATATCACCCTGGAATGTCATGCAGCTGCACTGTGATGTCACAGAAGACTCTGTGATGTGAGAAAGTCACCCTGTGATTCCACAATCTGTACTGTGATGTCACAGGCTGCTCTATGATGTTACAAGCCAGCCAGTGATGTCACAACCCTCTCTCTGATGTCGCAGAGCCACCCTCTATGAACACAGGATCTGCTCTATGACCTCACACCCTACTCTACGATGTCACAGACAGATGTGTGATGTCACAACCCCCTCAGTGGTATCACAAAACCCTCTCTGTGATGTCATATTGCCACTTTGTAAGGTCACAGTACACACTTTGACCTCACAGCCTGCTCTATGATGTCATACAGCCATGCCATGATGTCACAGCCTGCTCTGTGATGTCACACAGTCCCCTCTATGATGCTGTAGCTGCTCAGTGACCTCACACAACAAACTCTGTGATGTCATAGCCCAATCTGTGACCTCACACAGCCCACTCTGTGCTGTCACACAGCCCCTTGCTGACATCACAGCTGCTCTGTGCCTCCATGACACAGCCACAGAGGAGCTGCTGTGACACAGCCCCCTCTGGGACATGCCACAGCCCCTGCCAGTGCTGAGCTCCTGTGAGCTCTGTCTGTGCCCTGCTGGTGTCCCTGAGGGGCCCTGGCAGTGCCCCAGCCCTGCTGGGCTGTGCACAGGAGCTGCTCCTGGCCAGAGCTGTCTCGCTGCAGCTCTGCTGCCCTTGCCAGGAGCTGCCTCTGGGCCAGGAGCCCGGCCCAGCTCAGCAGCACAGACACAGGAATGCAAAGGGCCAAGGTCTGAGCCCCAGCCCCTGGCCAGGCACATCCTGTCCCGCCCTCATTGCTCAGGGCTCTTCCCGGGAGGGCACTGGAATGTGGAGATGGGCAATGCCAAGGGCAGGACCATTGGGTGGCCCCTGCCAGGCTGGTGAGCAGGGACAAGGAGGCAATGAGGCCCCAGGCCTGCAAGGGTCACTTGTCCCCTGATGGCCTCAGGCCCAGGGCCAGCAGCCATGGCCAAAGTGCTGCCCAAGTTGGCTCTGTCAGGGCTGTCCTGCAGCTGCTGCCCACCCCTGTGCCCTGTGCAGCCCAGTCTGTCCTACGGTGTCCCTGCCCTGCACCTCTGTCCCTGCAGGCTGTGGGCAACCCTCGGCTGCCCCACCTGGCTGGGCCCTTGAGGGTAACTGAATTCCTGAGGGTTTTGTGACATCACTGAGGGAGTTGTGACATCACAGAGCTGGCTGTGACATCACAGAGTAGGATGTGAAGCCATAGAGCAGACTCTGCCACCATAGAGTGTGGATCTGTGGCATCAGAGAGTGGGTTGTGACATAACCAGGTGGCTGTGTAACATCATAGAGCTGGCTGTGACATCACAGAATAGAATGTGAAATCATAGTGTGACTTTGTGACATCACAGAGGCTTCTGTGACATCACAGAGCAGCTGTATCACATCATAGGGTGACAGCTCAGAGATGGCTGTGTGACATCACAGGGGCAGTGTGGCATCACAGGGGCTGTGTGACATCCCAGGGGCTGTGTGAGGTCCCTGGGGAGGTCACTCTGCCCCGGCCCCCCTCACAGTTCCCCCCAGAGCAGTCCAACCCTGCTCGTGCACAGCGGGGTCCCCTGTCCCCCCGGGTCCCCCCGCCCCCGGCGCCGCAGCCTCCCCCAGAGGATGTTCCACGAGATCGACCCCAGAGCCTGACACGGGGACGGGGGCCGGGGCCCTGGGGGTGCCACAGGGGGACAGGGACCCCCCGGCAGCGTCCCCATGTCCCCCAGGGCCAGAGCCTGGGCCAGGGCTCCTTCACCCTGTTACAAACAAGGCCTGGAGAGCGCTGAAAACATCCCCAGCAAGGGATCAGCAAAAACCAGATTTAATATTAAGGGGCAGCAGCACAAAGTCCCTTGGCAAGAGTCCCTCTGCTCCTGACTGGACACTTCAGACAGAGCAAGGAAACAAAGCAACAGCAAAACCAAACAGAATCCAGGCAATCAAATCTGAAATGAATCGAGTACTGTCCCTGTGTGTGTGACACAAGGAGAATGAGGGCAGGAATAAAAGGAATATGGCCCAAAATCTTACTGAGCTCAAACTTAACAGGACGTAACTTATAACTTAACCTCAACTGACACCTTCATCTTCAAAATTTAGCAAAAGAACAACACTAAACAGTATTTAACCTAACTTAAAACCTATGATGTAGCAATTTAACAGAGGAATAATATTTAACAATATTCAACTTAGCTTATAACTTAGATTAAACGTAACAACTTAGCAAAAGAACAACTAGTAGCAGCAGTTAACTTAGCTTAGAGCTTGTGATTTAACGTGACCTACAGGCCTGACTGACACAGCTATCCAAGGCTCTCAAACCCCTCAGAGAGCAGCATTTCTGCCACATTTCCTCAGCACAGGCACTCCTGTGGGCACACAGACACAAAGAGTCAGTGCAAGGCACGTGGGAGAAATTCCCCTGAGGGTAGGAAATGCTCCCTGTGGATCCTTTGGCATCTCCCCAGCGGGTGAAGGGTTGAGCCTGGAGGAGTGGGGGGATCGGCCCAGGCTCCGTCGTTGTTGGGGATCCCCGAGTGCAGCAAACGGGAGAGTTCCCGGCTGGGAGAGGCCCCACTCAGAGGGAGTCGCTGGCCCACGAGAGCTCCAAGGGCTCCTTTTGGAGCGCTGTTTGCAGGGCCCCAAGAGAGGGGCTTCAGTCCCAGCAATGGTTCATCCTGGCCACACTTGGCATCAACAGCTTTCTTTGGCAGTGGGAGAACAGGGATGTTGTGCCACTGAGGGAACAAAAGCAGTTCCCAGGGCTGCTCCTACAGAAAGCAGGAGCTGGTTGGGCAGCAGCAGTGCCTGGAGCAGACAGTGTTTGTGATGAGCTGCAGAGGAGCTGAGCCCAGGGGCTGTTGGCCAAGGCCGAGCCCCAAGGAGCATTTCTCAGCTGGCAGGGCGGCCTGAGAAGGGGAGGGGGGAATGCAGCAGCACAGGGCCCATGGAACCAAGGGACCATTGTGACACTGTGGGGCCCTGTGAGACCAAGGGAGCATTGTGACACTGTGGGGCCCTGTGAGACCAAGGGACCATTGTGACACTGTGGGGCCCTGTGAGACCAAGGGACCATTGTGACACTGTGGGGCCTTATGAACCAAGGAACCATTGTGACACTGTGGGGCATTATGGAACCTAGGGGCCACTGTGACACTGCAGGGCCCCATAAAACCAAGGAAACTCAAAACAGGTCTGGCTTGGCTCCCGGGGCCACCAGATTGGTCCAGCTGACCTTGGCATGTTGAGGGTCTCTTCTGCTAATAAAACAATGGGGCTCTGTACTTTCCTTTCTATGGAAAAGATCTTCATCTCCAGGTACCCCTGGCCAGAACTGGGATTTCACCTCCAAGTTTCCTTATATCCAGTGATTGTTCCAATAGGAATTTTTCCAGGACAAGTCTGTCTTGCAGTGGTTTCACAAGGGTCACTTCCCATCTGTACCCAAACCACTGGGGAAGGCTCCATGCTTTCCTTCCTATGGAAAAGAACTTTCCTGCTTCTCCAGGAGCCTATGGCCAAGACTGGGTTTCCACCTCCAAAATTCCCATAATCCAAAGACTGCTCTCAGACAAAATCTGCCATTCCTGACAAGTCTGGCTGGCCTTGGCCTAGTGAGGCTCTCACCTGCCTTCTAAACATTGGGCTCTGTGGTTTACTTCCTGTGGAAAAGAACTGTCCTGCTCCTCTAGGCACCCACGGCCAGAATTGGGATTTCACCTCCAACATTCCCTGTTGTGACAGACTGGAGGAGATTCTTGGCTCAAAGCATTTTGTGTATGGGGGAAGAAGGGGCAGGTCCAGCCCTGCCCTGCCCTGGAAGCCCAATCCCCCCAAAGCCTCTATCCCAGCCCAGCAGTGGCTGCCAGTCCCTGGCACAGCACAGGCAATGCTCCACAGCCACCTCTGCAGCCCCCAGCCCAGCTCCTGAGGGACCAAATGAGCCCAAGCCCCACCTGGGGGAAGGGCCCAGGGAGACCAAGGGGTATTGAAGGCTGACCACAAGGCAAGCACACATCTTGACCCTGGATCCTCTTGGAATTTCCATCTGAACTCTGCTGGAATCCAGGAGTTGGAAGCTCTGTGTGTGCCTCTCTGTATCTTTTTTGTCTTTCTTTCCTTCTGTGTGTTCTTCTTCTGTTTCTGTGCTACTGCGAATTTTGATTAACATTATATTGAACAGGCTTAGAGTTTGTGAAGTTGAATGGGCCAAGTCAATGCTTTGAAACGTGTTTTATGTTGATTGAATGTCTGTCATTGTTTGACATGAGAAGAATTTTAAAAAGTAATACAAAACTTCTTTTTGTGTTACTGACAATCTGTTGAACCACTGAGTTACTGAACACGCCTCTGTTAAACACAAATGTTAAAGATGAAAAAACCCAGGAACCTCCTCTTTCTTTTCCAGTCAACAAAGAAGCAGCGGGCCCTGGCCCCGACCCCCATCTCAACCAAACCAAACCAAAACAAACCAAACCAAACCAAAGCAACCCTGCCGTGGGCTGAGCCCCTTCCCTCCTCCCCAGGCCACCCCCCACCCCCATCGGCCCCATTCTGAGCAAACCAAACCCCAACAACTCCCAAACAGGAAAACAAAAGAGGCTACAAAACCCCAACCAGAACAAAGCCAGCCACAGCTATTAAAATCTTACCATCAAGTCCCCTCCCTGCAACACAACTAAAACAAAAACCCCTACAACCTATAACACACACAAAATAACCCTACAACTAAAATTAAACACAAAAACCCCAAACCAGCCATAAAACCAATTTTACTCAACCCAACCACAACTTCCACCACAAGTTACCAGCGGGTCAGGTGTTAACCCTTTCAATACTTCAATCCTCCCTCGAGTAAAAGAAAAAAACAAAATATAAGCATATAAATACCCATAAAACCATCAAAGTCAGTAAAGAAGAATCTAAATCCTAAATTAAAATAGAGTGAAAAAAAATCTTAATTTTAAAATTAAAATCCTCTTATAAACTATAAAGAAAAAACTCTTTTTCTTTATAACACATAAAAAATATTCAAAATAATATCAAACAAAAACCTGCATACTAAAATAAACAACTTTAAAAAAAATTGTAATTTCATAAAAAGTTTAAACAGAAAAAAAAAAGTAATCCACTAGCCCCTTGAGAAGATCTCTATTCCCAGAGATAAAAATAATTTGTAAAGTAAATAATAAAAACATTTACCTTTAAAGAATTCATCTTTAAAACAATACCCCATAAGTCGACATGGCCCATCAACAAGATGTAAAACAGCTTGTAGCAATAAAACCAACTTCAGAATAAAAAGTTCCCCAGACAACTGTGATCCATGACAAAATTAAGAACCACAAATTCCTATTTTTTCCTCTTGTAAAAAAATCTCCATAACCTTAACAAGAAAAACTTCTCTCCCTAAGTCAACTAAAAAAAGACTATTCTAGAAATAGTAAACTAACTAGAAATTTTAGATTTAGTTTCTTTACATTGTCATAAAAAGAAAAAGCTGTAAAGAAAAAATAAAGTGTTCTGAAGAATTTATTCTAATTCTTACTATTTTTTTTCTTTTAGTTACTTTTAATAAAATTTTCTTTATACCCTTTTGGACTTTTAAGCCTAATTTACCTTTCTGCTAATCCTATCTCACAACAAAATAAATACACAAATACTTAACTGACACTAAAACCCACCACATTCATAAATAAATTAATTAAGAAATGTCAAGATTAGCAAAAATTTAAATAAACAAACTAAAACAACTACAATGTCATAAAAAACCCTTTCCCAAAATTTCATTAATTTTCTTAAGTCACC
This sequence comes from Molothrus ater, assembly GCF_012460135.2. Classification (NCBI taxonomy): domain Eukaryota; kingdom Metazoa; phylum Chordata; class Aves; order Passeriformes; family Icteridae; genus Molothrus; species Molothrus ater. Next base: position 26,672 of record NW_023416769.1, on the reverse strand, counting down.
AGTAAAGGCTGTTTAGTTGCTTTGAGCTCCTGACAGTCTCTTGTTGGTATTTCTCCAGTGCGTCCAACTCATAGGGCACAAACAATTTTAATTCCTTTTAAATGTCTCATTGAGAGAGTTGTTTGGGAGATGGGAGTCAGGGCTTGTCTGTGCTGCTTGGCCCAGCCCAGACAGGGCTTTCCCAGCCACATTCCACACTCCATTGCCCAGCTGGAGCCGCTGGTGCCTCTGAGTTGTGCTGCCCCAGCCCCAGGGACGCTCTCCTTGTCTGCCCATTCCCCCACGGTCTCTGGGCAGGGATGGCCTCAGTGGGGGCTGCTGACATCCTCAGCAACTTGGAGGCTGCTGCTGAATTTCACTGCTCCAGAGGCTTGTTCAGCCTTCAGCTCTTCAGTGCAGGAATTCAATGTCCCAGGGCTCATCAACATTCAGAACACCTGAACAAGCCAAGCCTCTGGGAATCATTTGATTTTAATTTTCAAATCCTTTGTGGCGAATTAAACAGATCTCAGTAGTATATCCAAAGTGAATGCATTATATTTAAAAAGACAGTAGGAAAACATTTTATAGGTCCTGTTAAGGATTTTTCCCTGTCCATAAATTGATACGCACAAACTCCAATTGACACTGAATCCAGGTACCTCCTCATGCAGTTTGAATAGATTTGAAAATCCAGACCCTTCATGACTGACAATCAATCAGACTCTGTCCCTACCCCCACCCCACCATTTCCCCCATCCAAGCCCTGGCACTCAGAGCAGCCTTGTGCAAATCTGAGCTCCCTCCAGCCCAGGCTGCACCTGCAGCTTTCAGCTCCTTGGCTCCAACTCCCACCTGCTTTCCTTGGAGAAGGAGCTGCCCGAGACACAGAGGGATGTTCATTTCTTGTCAGCCAACAAAGCCAAGGGAAGGCACAGCTCCATCAAATGCAAAAATCATTCTTCTCCCTGGCTCTGCCCCTGATCCCCACAGCCTGTCCTGTTTCCTTCATCCCTGCATTGCCAGGGACTCTCTGGGACAAGGGAGCTCTGCTCTGGGGATGGAGGGAGGTCCAAGTGCAGCCACTGGAGTTGGAACAACAACTCATCAGGTTTGTGTCCTTTGGGGATCAGGAACTGGTGAGACTCAGAGGCACAGAAAGTTTCTCTTCATGGCAAGCAGACCATGGTTGAACAGGACACAATTTAACAACAATCTCACTCTTCCCTGAGCTATGTGCAACGTCCCAGCAATGCCTGATGAGTCCACCATCCACAAGTGATTTCCATACTAAAATTACTTTCAGACAAACATGGTTCTGTGATAGATAGAAACACAATTAAGTTCTTGTATCAGGATGCTCATCCAGAAGTGGAGCAAAACAGCTTCAACAATTCCTGATTTGCAAAGCTGCCAGTGGTGGATGGAGAAGGGAGGTCAGGCTGCTCTTGGTGCTGAGGAAATGCTGAAAGCAGCCTGACTCATTTCATCTCCTCCTGTCCTGGCTGATCTCCCCTCTTTCCCCTTCCACCCATTGGCTTTTGTCTCCCACCAGGCCCCCGGTGAAGAGCCTGGCTCTGTGTTCTCCATCCCCTCCTCGCTGGCACTGCCAGGCTGGGATGAGGAGCCCCTCAGCCTTCCCTGCTCTGGGCTGGACAAGCCCAGCTCCCTCAGCCTCTGCTCACAGCCCAAGGGCTCCAGCCCCACCTTGGAGGCCCTTCCCAGGCCCTGCTCCATCTGCCAGACATCTTTCCTGCCCTGGGAAACCCAAGCCAGGCCACAGTGACCTGGATAATCCCTGTCCTTGATGTCCTGGTCACACAGCCCTGGCCCTCTGTCCCCATGTCAGGCTCTGGGGTGGATCCTGTGGAACATCCTTTGGTGGAGGCTGTGGCTCCAGGTGGGCCGGGGGGATCCCGGGGGACAGGGACCCCGCTGGGCATGGACAGCATTGGACTTGTTGGGAGAAACTGTGAGGGGGAGCTGGGGCGGAGTGACCAACCCAGTGACCTGACACAGCCCTGCTGGGATGGCACACAGCCCCTCTGGGATGGCACAGCCTGCTCTGTGAGCTCACAGCCCCTTCTCTAATGTCACACAGCTGGTCTCTGATGTCACAGCCAACTCTGTGATATCATAGTCTGCTCTGTGATGTCAGACATCTGCCCTGTGATGTCACAGCTGGCTCTGTGATGTCACAGAGGCAGTCTGTGATGTCATAGCTGATCAATGACCTCACATAACCCACTCTGTGATGTCATACCCCACTCTGTGACCTCATGTTACCAGATGATCAATTGCCTGCACCAGGTGAGCTGACACCTGGAGCTTGTTCTCCACATCCCCAGGCCTATGGAAACCACACAAGGCCCATTGTGTGAGAAGGGGAACTGGAAGTTCAGCAGCCTCAGGGTCCTGCCAGCTCAGCCAGGCCCACTGGAACATTGGGCTCCACGACCACCAGGAACCACCAGAGAGACCCCCAGGACAGAAGAACACATGGGTAAAGGGGAGAGGAAATATGTTAATGATTTTGGGGAAATGATCATCATATGTGTGTTTAGTCCAGGACAATCAATGAATGTGTGAGCAAAATACAGAAAATAAACAGAAACTTTCCTGCACTCAGCCTGCAGGGCTTTGGGAGGAGCTCTCCCCCGTGCATCCAGCTGAATAAAGAATGCTGCTTCTTAATGCTACATTGGGGTTTAAAGGAGTTTTCTGTTTCACTGAATTTTTGGGAACACTCCCACTGCCAAGGAAAGCTCTGTCTGCTGCTGTTCACAAACAGAGAAGGGCTGGGGGCAGATGTGGGGCTCAGAGGCTGCCTGGGGCACAGTGACCATGAAATAATCAAGTTTTCAATGTTCTGTGAAAGAAGGAGGGGCAGGAACAAAACTTCTGCACTGGAATTAGGAAGGGCAGACTTTGGCCTGTTTAGGATGCAGATTTGGGGAGTACCAAATCAGGTACTGATTCTTTTAAGGGAAACAGCCCTTAAAAACAAATGGGGTCCAGGAAGGATGAACACATTTCAAGAAAGCAATCTTAAGGGGGAAGGAGCTGCCTGTCCTAGTGTGGCAAAAGATGAGCTGGTGAGGAAAATGACTGTCCTGGCTGCCCATGGAGCTTTTGTGGGAACTCAGGGAAAAAGGGACAGCAACTCAGGAAGTGTTTAACGATGTCCTTACATTATGTAGAAAGAAAAGTTGAGAGGTGAAAGCTCAATTAGAACTTAACCTGACAGTTTCTGTAAAAAGAATAAAAAATGTTTTTATAAAAAAGTTTATAGCAAAAGGAGGGAGAAGGAGAACCTCTAATCTTTTTTATTGATTGCAGTTGAGAATAGAGTAACTGAAGATAAGTAAAAGACTAAGCTACTTAATATCTTGTTGTCAATTTTCAATATTAGGACAAGTGTTCTCCTGAGCTGGTAGATGGGCACAGGGAGCAGAACTGCCCCCTGGAATCCAGGAGGAAGCAGCTGCTGACCTGCTGAGCCACTCAGATGCTCACAGGTGTATGGGATCAGATGGGATCCATCCTAGGGGGATGAGGGAGCTGTGGATGAGCTCCCCAGGCTGCTCTCCATCATTTACCATCAGTCCTGGCTCAGCAGGGAGGTCCCAGAGCACTGGAGGTGAGCCCATCCCCAGGAAGGGCTGGAAGGAGGAGCTGAGGAACTCCAGGCCTGTCAGCCTGACCTGCGTGCCCAGCAAGGTTATGGAACAGATCACCTTGAGTGCCATCACAGGGCACCCACAGGATGGCCCAGGGATCAGAGCCAGCCAGCATGGATTTCAATATCTGCATTTATGGTCTGGATGAGGGGATTAAGTCCATGATCAGCAAATTTGCAGATGACACCATGCTGGGTGATAGTGTGGATCTGCTGGAGGGTAGGAGGGCTCTGCACAGGGCCCTGGACAAGCTGGATCCAGGGCCCGATCCAACAAGGTGAGGTTGAACAAGTCCCAGTGCCGGGTCCTGCACTTTGGCCACAACAACCCCTACAGCTCTACAGGCTGGGGACAGAGTGGCTGGAGAGCAGCCAGGCAGAAAGGGACCTGCAGGACTGATGGACAGCAGGCTGGACATGAGGCAGCAGTGTGCCCAGGTGGCCAAGAAGGCCAATGGATCCTGGCCTGGATCAGGAATGGTGTGGCCAGCAGGAGCAGGGCAGGGATTCTTCCCCTGTGCTCAGCACTGGTTTGGCAGCACCTCGAGTGCTCTGTCCAGTTCTGGGACCCCCAATTTAGGAAGGACCTGGAGGGGCTGGAGCGTGTCCAGAGAAGGGCAACAAGGCTGGGGAGGGTTCTGGAGCACAAGTCCTGTGAGGATTGGCTGAGGGAGCTGGGGTTGTTTATCCTGGAGAAGAGGAGGCTCAGGGGACACAAGGCAGTGTCAGGGCACAGGCTGGACTAGATGATCTCCAAGGTCTTTTCCAACCTTGCTGATTCTGGGATTCTCTGGAACCACCCTTGGACCAGTTGCAGGATGAGCCCTGGGCCTCCTCTTCAGCAGCTCCAGCAGCCCAGGTCCCTCAGCTTCTCCTGGCAGCCCCAAAGCCCATCCTGTCAGTCCTGCAGAGCCTCTGCAGCTCCTCCTCACTGCCCAGAACAGGGAGCCCCAGAGGCAGACACAGCAGCCTAGATGTGCCCCCCTGGCCTGGGGTGCCTCTGGCAAGGGAGCAGCACCAGGCACTGCAGGAGCCTGCAGACAATTCCTGCAGCACTTGTAGGATGATCCTGCTGCCCAAGGGACGTTCCCATGGGGCCAAGTCAGGAACTGCAATGGGGAGTGGGGCCAGAGAGGAAAGGGCAACCAGGGATGGGCTGTTTGCAGGGGAGGGAACAGGGATGGACAACTGGAAGACATTCGACGCAGGAAGAGTGGAGAAAGCAAAGATGAAGCCAAGGAAATGCTGAGGGCAGTTTGGGGGTGGCTGCCAGGCAGCCCTGGCTCTGAGCAACAGCGTCTGCAGTGGCACAGGAAACTCCCAGCTGATGGGAACAAACTTTCTGGCTGACTGCAGAGGCCAGGACAAAGCTGAGCGGTTTCCCTGGTGTCCCCCAGCCCCTGCTGGCCCCAGGGGCTGATGGCATTTGTGCTCTCTCAGGTTCACGTCCCCACAGCAACAGCATGGGGGTGCTGCCCCTGCTGTGTGCAATGCAAACAGGGGCTGCTGAGGCAGTGCTGCCGTGTCTGTGCCTGCAAGGATGGGGCACCTGTGTGAGCTGGGGGAGAGGCCAGGGCTGCAGAGGGGGGATGTTGTTGGCAGCTGCATGAGGACGCTCTGGGACGCTGGCCTGGGCTGTGCAGCGCACTGGGCATGGATCAGCCCCTGCTCTGCTGCTCCTTCCCGTCTGCCCTAGGGCCCTTGCAGAGCCCCAGCCATGCTGTTTGCCCCCAGCCTGCCCATGGCCAGCCTGGGGCTGCTCACGGGGGTTTCTGTGCTGAGCACTGGCCTGGCCGTGTTCTTGAGAGAGCCTGGGCAAGGAGCCTGGAGCCTCCAGGGCCTGGCCTGAGGCGTCAGCGCTGCCCCAGCAGTGCCCATGGCCTGTCCCTGCTGCAGCCCCGGCACTGCCACCCCCAGGGCTGTGCCCGGCCCCGAGAGCACTCAGGCCCTGCAGCAACACCAGGGCCACCAGGGCAGCGGGGCAGGGCCACGGCAGCAGCACTGGCAACACCAAGTGCTGCTGCTGGTGCTGCTGCTGGGCACAGCTGCTGGGCCAGCACTGATCTGCCCCAGCTCTGCACACAGACATTGCTGCTGCAGCTCCAGAGAAGGCAACAAAAGGGCATCTCTGCAGAAAACTCTGCTGGGAGATCCTTTAGTTCCTCTAAAGCCACCAAGAGCACAACCCCTCATTGACACAGTCTGTGGCCACAGGTAGGTGGAGGGAAACAAAATGAGAAATGGCACAATAAATGACATTTATTTGTGGGCAAGATGAAAAACCTAAAATAAAAGATAAAGAACCTCCAAAATGAAGCCAACGTGTACTATCAAAGATGACTTTTATTACAAGTGATTTGCAGAAATTGGCCAGCAGTTTAATGTTTCTGAAAGCATCCAGTCATCAGTCTCCACACTGCAGCCTTGAGCTCCTGGTTCCTCAGGCTGTAGATGAGGGGGTTCAGGGCTGGAGGCACCATCGAGTACAGAACTGACAGGCCCAGATCCAGGGATGGGGAGGACATGGAGGGGGGCTTCAAGTAGTCAAATGTCCCAGTGCTTATAAACAGGGTGACCACAGCCAGGTGAGGGAGGCAGGTGGAAAAGGCTTTGTGCCGTCCCTGCTCAGAGGGGATCCTCAGCACAGCCCTGAAAATTTGCACATAAGAGAAAACAATGAACACAAAACAACACAATGAAAAGCTGCTAGTAACCACAATGAGCCCAAGTTCCCTGAGGTTGGAGTGTGAGCAGGACAGTTTAACAATCTGAGGGATTTCACAGAAGAACTGGCCCAGGGCATTGCCATGGCACAGGGGCAGGGAAAATGTATTGGCTGTGAGCATGAGAGCATTGAGAAAGGCACTGGCCCAGGCAGCTGCTGCCATGTGGGCACAAGCTCTGCTGCCCAGGAGGGTCCCGTAGTGCAGGGGTTTGCAGATGGACACGTAGCGGTCGTAGCACATCACGGTCAGGAGATAAAACTCTGTTAGAGCACAGAAAACAAAGAAAAAGACCTGTGCCGCACATCCAGTGTAGGAGATGTTGCTGGTGTTCCAGAGGGAATTGTGCATGGCTTTGGGGACAGTGGTGCAGATGGAGCCCAGGTCAGCGAGGGCCAGGTTGAGCAGGAAGAAGAACATGGGCGTGTGCAGCTGATGGCTGCAGGCTACGGCGCTGATGATGAGGCCGTTGCCCAGGAGGGCAGCCTGGGAGATGCCCAGCAAGAGGCAGAAGTGCAGGAGCTGCAGCTGCCGCGTGTCTGCCAATGCCAGCAGGAGGAAGTGCCTGATGGAGCTGCTGTTGGACATTTGTGCTGTCTATGCATGGGGATCTGTAAAAAAGTAATCATGGAATAGTTGAGTTTGAGAGGACTTGAAATATTCCAGCACAGCCTGGGGGCACTTTCCCCCCACTGCCTGCCCAGGGCTCTGCTGCCTGGAGCTGTCCCTGCCAGCAGCTGCTTCCCTGTGCCCCCCAGGGCTGGGCCCTGCCAGTGCTGCCAGAGCCCAGCCCAGCCCTGGGGGCTCAGCTCTGCCCTGCAGAGCCCTCCCAGCTCAGGCACTGCCCAGGGGCAGCTCTGGATCTGCAGGCTCTGAGGGCAACGTCAGAGCAACCCTGAGGAGGCTGGAAAAGCAACACTGATGCTGCCTGTGAGGGGCCCTGTGCTGATTTCTCTCACTGCCTTGTTTATTCAGATCTGAGACAAAATGTTTTTATTCTTCCAACCTGAACTGAGAGATGAATATCTATGGGTAATTTCCCACCCAGGTAACCGAAAGCAGTAAATTAAAAAAGCAGGATTTTCTCGTTTATACTGCCCCTGACTTGCTGTGCTCCCTGTATAATCTACTTGGAAATGTTCTGCAGTTCAATGCCATGCTGGGAGCAGTCCTGAACAATGCAGCATCCTCCCCACACAAGGAGAACACTCCCAAGCCTCACCAGCTGTCTCCTGCCACCCAGATCTTGTCCCCCAGTGCTGGGAGCAGCTGCCAGGGCTGGCTGAGAGCTGTCCCTGGCAGGCAGCAGAGTCCCTGCCCCAGCACAGCGCCCTGGGCTGCAGGACCCTGCTCTGCAGGACAGCCCTGGGCACCCCTGGCTGCTCTGCACAAGAGACAAGCAGAGAATGTACTCACAGGCTCTGCAGGCATTGGGATGTTCCAGCTGCAGGAGATGGCTCCAGGAGCTGCAGCTGCACTGTCCTGCAGCCAGAGGTTCCTGTGCCAAGGGCTGGCAGTGATTGTGCCCCAGGCACTTCTCAGCCCCTTCCCAGCCCTGACTGATTGAAGCTCTCTGTGCCTCTGTGCTGTGCCCGGGCTGGCTGCAGGCAGTGCCCCAGCCCTGCTGGGCTGGCACAAGAGCTGCTCATCAAGAGAAATGTGCTTCTGAATCTCTTCTTGGTGAGCAGGAGCTGCCTCTGTGCCAGGAGCCCAGCCCAGCTCAGCAGCACAGACACAGCACAAGGACTTTAATCAGCCTCTGGGGCTTTGTGCTCAGGCCCTGAACATCAGTCCCTGAGAGGGAGCTGAAGAAACCTCTGCAGAACTCCAAGGCAGAATCCAACTCCAAACTTTCTTGGACTTTTAATGGGTCCCAGAGAGGGACACGACTGAGCAAGTGTCCCCAGGCCCCAGGCAGAGCAGAGAACTGCAGGCAGTGATGACAGGTGGGGACAAAGAGAAGCCAAGTCTTGGTGCCCTGGGGCACAGCAGGGTCTGTGCCAGCAAGGGCTGGGAGGAGACACCTTGTCCTGAGGCCCTGGGGCCTCCTGGCACAGCCCCAGCCAGGCTGGGCACTGTCAGCCCCTTGTGCTGCCCTCAGCATCCCCCCCTAGCCCACATCCCAGTGGCCTCAAGGATCTGCTGCAAGGAGTCCCTGGGGAGCCTTGCTCAGCAATGGCCCTGGGGGCTCCTTCATGCTCCCTGCAGGGACTGCAGGTTTTTCAAAGGACTTTGGGTTTGGCTTTTGCCTTGGAGTCTCTGAGAGGTTTGTTCAATCATGGCCTCCAAATATCTGCTGTAATTAGTCCCTGGAGAGGCTTTGTCAGTAACAACACTCAGTGGGGCTCATTAATACTTCAGGATACTTCAGTTATTTGAAGGTACTTGGTGTTTCCCTTTTGATCCAGACTCTGTGAGAGGTTTGTGCAATCATGGCCCCAATTATCTGCTTTAACGAGTCCCTGGAGAGCTTTGTACTGACACCCAGTGGGGCTCATTAATGCCTTTAGATACTCAAGGTTTTTAAGGTACTTTATGGATTTAAGAATACTTTTAGGTACTTTTGAAGATTTTCCTTCCCACACTGATTCTCTGAGAGGTTTTTGTGCCATCCTGGCCTCGAATTCTCTCCTCCAAGGAGTCCATGAGGAGCCTGTGTTGGGTGTCTTCCCCCTTTCTCTTTTACAACAAAGATGGACCTGAAAGAATTTTGTAAGACTTTCTAAAAGCATCCAAACAAACATGGGACAATTAACAATACCACAACCACTAAGAGAATTAATGGTCTTCTATTAGCTAGATATCATCCAACCCTTTAGTCCCTTGGATTGGAAGAGTTTATTGACCCAATCTTTGTTTTCCACTTGAAGCTTCTTGAACCCTTCCTTCAGTACCTGAATGCTCTTGTGGATTGACTGGCTGTGGCTAGAGAGGTTCATGCAGCACATGCCCTCAGAGTCTACACAGCCATGCCCATGTGCCCAGAGTAAAAACTCTATCGCTGTTCTGCAAGGTGGCGTGTCTGATGGTCTCTGTGTCTGAGAACAGCCACTCAATGGGAGGGAGGCAGCATTGGTTTGCTTACTTAACAGGCACCCAGGATGGTCTGATTGTCCTAAAGCTTTAGCTGCAACCACCCAAGGTAGTAACATGGAGGCTGCCATTCTCTTGTGTTTACTCCAATAGATGACATTATTTTTGCAATCAGATTCAAAGTAGTGTGTAGATCTTTTTGCTCTGTTTCTCTGGTCATTAATCATTTTTGTGTTGGGTGCCAGCAAGGTAAGCCTTCCCAAGCTACAAGGTCTGCCTTTGAGGTGTGAAGGGATGCCAGGCCATGCTCTATCCCTGCAAATAAGAAATACACCCTGCAGCAACTGCAGTGGATAGCTACAGGACCAAGAAATCATGGAAGAGGTGTAATTACACCATCAGGTCTGTTTTTTGTAAGTGGGATGGTATGGGGAGATGTCTCTCCTGATAGTTTCTTTTTTTCTTGTAATTTTGTGTCTTTCACCCTCTTCCCATCTCAGATGGTAATAAAACCTTATACGAAAGTCCATTTTTACAGAACTGAGAATTTCTAGTTCCTGGAGTTCTAGTGCTGCATGCAGGAGCTTCTGGGTCCAGTAGTCCCAAGCACTGACAGAGTTGCACTTCTATTTGCTGTCAGGATTTTCACCTGGCATACTGAAAATGGCACCCTCAGGTATTGGCCAGACATCTGTAGGCAACCCCACTATGGCCCATTGGTTCCACAATGCCCCGCAGTGTCACAGTGGTCTCCATAGGAAGGAAACAAGTGAGCCCCAGTGGGGCAGGGGCAGATGAGAGGCAGTCACCAGAGGCCAAGGCTGGCCAGACTTGACTGTACAGGCAGATTTTGTCTGGGAGTAACCCTTGGATATAGGGAATTTTAGATGCAGAATCCCAATTTTGGCCATGGGTGCCCAGACAAGAAAGACAGTTCTTTCCCATAGGAATAAAAGCACAGAGCCCCAGTGCTTCACGGTCAGATGGGAAGTGGCCCTTGGCATGCCAAATTCAGTGGGACCTGTCAGACAGCCCCCAGGAGGCCAAACCAGGCAGACCTGTTCCATGTTCCATGGACTTCACGGGTCCCCACACTGTCACAATGGTCTCCTTGATTCCATGAGGTCTGGCAATGTCACAATGGCTTCTTGGTTTCATGAGCCCCAACAGAGTCACAAGGGTCCATTGGCCCCACGCAGCCCCGCTGTGAAACAATGGCTCCTTGTTTCTATTTTCAATCAATCACAATCAAACCACAGTTTGATCATTGATCCTTGCTTCCATAGGGCCCATGATTTGCACAATGGTCTCCTTGATTCCATGATTCCTGGATTCCACAGTCTCACCATCGTTTCCTTGGATCTCCATTGTCACAACTGACCCATGGCTCCATGAGGTTCCATAGTGTCACCGTGGTGGCTGTCAGAGGCTGGATGAGATCCATGTCCCGAGAGACCTTGGGATGCTCGGAATGCCCATGTGGGGCCAGGGCCGGGTCAGGCCTTGGTTTGTGGTGGGACAGAGCCCCGCCCCCAGCCCTGGCCTGGCAGAGCTGTCAATCACACAGTAGGGGCAGTGCTAACCCAGCTCTGATTGGCTGAGCTGTAAATCAATCAATCAATCACACAGCAGCAGCTGGCACTACCCTGGCTCTGATTGGATGAGCAACTGGCAGTCCCACCCCAGGGGCGGGCCCATGAAGTCCCAGAGCGTTAAAAGCCAGAGCATGAGGCCAGCGCAGGGTCTGGATCCTGCCTTCTCCTGGTGTTTCTTTTGTTGTCATGCTGGAACCTGAGCAGTTGGTACCCATCTGTGTGTCTTTCTCTGGATCTTCTGTCTTTCTGATGTTCTCTATTTCATCTCCTTCTAATCCTACTTACCTGGAACATTTTTGGATAACTTAAAATCTTTAAAGTTTTTTAGGTTAAATGTGTGGGAATCCAGGGTACAAGGAATATTTCTCTGTCTGCTCTGAGGAATCCTGACCCCCAGAGAAACACTGCCTTGAACCTTCACCAATGGAGAGGACTTCCAAGACTTTGAGACAGATTAGAATTTACCAAAGTGTGAAATAGATTAGAGGCTAGTATAGCATGTCACTTGGGTGAGAAATTTAGGTTTTGAGATTTTTAGTATGGTGTAGATAGGAAGCAAGATGGAGGAATTGGGGTGTAGTCCCTGTCTTCTTCTTCTTCTAGTCCATTTTCTGCAGTGTTGGTGGCACAGGGTGATTGGTCAAGGAAAGCACAGTGCAGAGGTTATGTGGACAGTCAAGGGGAGAGGTATGGGCAGATAAGTGGAAATAATGTAGGTTTTAAGAGTTAATTGGATGAGACAACCTTAAAAGACCTTGAAACCGTACATTTTGGGGCCATTTTGTGGTGCTTTTCCAATGTGCTGAGCCTGGTGTGGACAGCAATGCAAAACTTTAGATAAGATAACCATAAACAAGAAGCTGAAGACCAAAAAAGTCCTATGCATCTCCTTTTACATGGCACAGAACTGCTACAGAGGGTTTACCCCATCAAGGGTGCCCCCAGAAAAGCCCAACATAAAACAAACATCAATAACTGGTGCCCCGACAATGTTTGAAATAAGTTGGCTTTTTTCCATAAAGTTGTTTACTGAAGGGTGTTGTCTTAATTAGCCAATCATGTGAAATGTGTTGATTAAATGGCCAATGAGGTCCACCTGTAGAAAACCAAGATATAAAAGAAGAGCATTGAAAAAACAGGTGGCTTTTAGCCCTTAGCCTTCTGATCTGAGTTGGTGTCATCTCTGATTCAGGGCTGAGATTTGGGGATCTCTGGGGCCTATTGGGGTTCCTTTCTGCACCTCGAGACCCAACAGGAGTTTCTCTAATAAACTTTGCCTGAAGCTCTCACTGTGCCCATGACAGGAATCCCTGTGAGTGTCTGGGCCATCCTGGCTCTTTGGCAGCCTGGGGACTCCTGGGATGTCACCGTGGAGCCCCCGTGAGTGCCTGTAAAAGATCGGTGCCTTTGCAGCCCAAGGTGCCTGGGGATGTCACCATGGAATGGCTGTGACTGCCTCTGACCACAGGGCTCTTTACCATCCCCAGAAAGCCCTGGGAGGTCTCCATGGAGCCCCTGTCTCTGCATGTGACATTCCAGCTCCGGAACAGCCTGGAGACTCTTGGAAAGATCCCATGGAACCCTTCTGAGGGCCTGTGACAAATCTGATCCTTAGCAGGCAACCATCACCAGCCCCCTGTTGCTATGGTCAGTTTCCGTGGCAACCATCCCCAGGCCCCTGATGCTATGGTCAGTTTCCATGGCAACCATCACCAGCCCTTGTTGCTATGGTCAGTTTCCATGGCAACCATCACCAGCCCCCTGTTGCTTTGCTCAGTGCCTTGGCAGCTCCATGGAGACCCCATGCCAGGAGTGGTTGCCATGGACACCAGCTCAGGCCTGCAGCCAGAGCCCATTGCCATGGCAACCATTGGCAGCCCCATCCCCAGGCTGATGGGATCCCAGAAGCACAGAATGGGCTGAGCTGGGAGGGACCCATTAGGATCCTCCAGTCCAACTGCTGGCCCTGCACAGGACACCCCAACAATGCCAGCCTGGGCCTGGCAGCGCTGGCCAAACGCTGCTGCAGCTCAGAGAGCCCTGGAGCTGGGACCCTTCCCTGGGGAGCCTGGCCAGGGCCCCAGCAGCCTCTGGGCAAAAACCTTTTCCTGACATCCAAGCTGAGCCTGCCCCGACTCAGCTGCAGCCGCTCCCTCCACTCCTGTCCCTGGGCACCAGAGGGAAGAGGTTCCCACAGCCCCAGCCAGGGACCCGCTCCCAAGGCTGTTGCCATGGCCACCAGGGCTGGCACCAGCTGGGATGCTCGGTTTCCACGGGCCAGGCTTCAGGAATGGGATTCCCCAATTTCCTGCTCCCGCTAAAACCACGCTGCCCTTGCTGCCCTCGCTGCCCTCCCGCCTCCAATGGAAAGCACAAAAGGCAAAGATCCTGGGCTGGGATAAGAACAATTTATTGGGAACAGCAACAAGATAAGGAACAGGCAGGAATAAAAACAATATTGTCAATAGAAAGAATAAGAAAAACTATTGACAGGGAAAACTACAACATCAACAACTGTCTCTTCCTGGCCACGTTTTTCATCCTGTCTGGAAAGGACACCCTTCTCCTCAGGGAGAGAGAGTCCCTTTCCTGCCCCTGGCAATGACCTGAGGTGGGAGTGTATTAAATATTAGACCCCGAAGTTTCCGGGTGTGGTAGTGCCTGGCTTCATCTAGCCCTCGCCGCTGGACCAAAGGCTGCAGCTGTGGTGTTTTCACCCCAGAGATACCTTTGGCTGGCTGGGTGCTGCAGCTAGGCACTCAGAACAAATCCAGGCAAAGTAGGAACTCAGTTTACCTTTGGTGGAAAAGGTTCAAGCAGCAGTGAAGAGAAAAGGAGCAGGTTCTGTCATAGAGTCTTAGTCCAGAGTTTTGTTGCAGCATGGTAGACCTCTAAATGTGGTAACAGCTCTCAGACAGCCCTGGCCGCATGGTCTCGTGTCCTTTTTAGCCCCGGGGACAGGGGGAGGGGAGGGACAGGTGAGGGCCAACCAGGTGTGAGGAGGGGAGGGCTCCCAGGATACAGACACTTGGACAAGCCAATGAGACCAACCTGAGGAGCATCTGCCAACCACACGATGCCCTGCTGGAATGTTAAGATTGATGGACAGCTCTTAGGCAGGAGGGCAAAATGGGGAGGGGGAAAGGTTTGCATACCTGAGGGGGCTGGGACGGGTCAAACCGCACTGCAACATCTCCCCCTAGTTTTGTTTAAAAAGAAGAGGACTGGGTTTGTGGTGCAGAATACTTGCCAAACCATGGTTGGTAAATCGTTTCCTCCTCTACAGGAGGTTCAGTGCTTTCCACCGAGGGTTCCATGTCATCCATTGGAGCACTAAGGGCTTCCAAATGGTAAACTTCAGGAGGGGGAGATGAGCTTGAAATCAACTTGAGAAGCATGTGTTTGACTAGTCCAAAAACAATGCTAACAACTACAACAATAACTAATATAAACCGTACTAAAATTACAGTTTTCAGAATAGATCCCACCCAGCCCGAGAGTCCCCAGCCTTTGAACAGTCCACTCAGCCAATCATCAGTTTCTCTCTTGATGTCCAAGGTCTTTTGCCAAGGTAGTCCGTACGTGCTTTGGGCTGAGAGACTATCCAGGAGATCGCTGGTGGGAAGATCACGAGTAGGACAAGGAGCAGGCTTGGTCTCATGGCATCTTGAGGCTACACACGACCCATGGGATCTAAACTGGTACAAGGAAACTTAAGACAAACATATATTACAAACTATTCCAGAAAGGAGGCTTAAATGGAATTTCCTCCAGAGAGCGTGTGCGGTGTTTCCTTCTCCAGGCAGCATTGGCAACCTGGGGCGCTTCTGTTGATTTCTCTGAGACCTTGGGAACATAGGGCCTTACCCATTTGGAAGGAACCCACTTTAACCCAGAGTGGGTGGACACACAGGCGTATTCACGTCCCCAAGTAACCAATTTGTAAGGTCCCACCGTTTTCCAAATCTCAGGGTCCTTTAGTCCTTTACTAAAACTGGAGGCTTTTCTTTCAACATTGTATGACTGCTCCCCCCAAAGTGGCACAGGATGGGCGGGTTCAGGCTGTCAAAGGAACAAATCAGAAAATTTATTGTGAACAGTGCCCTGGACAAGCGGATGTGGGGGGGTTCTACCTTCAGAACCTGTTGCTGCTGGTCCAGGACTCTTTTAATATTGCAGTGAGTCCTTTCTACAATGGCTTGATCTGTAGGGGAGTAGGGGATGCCAGTTTTGTGCTCTACTCTCCATTGCTGCAGGAAGCTCTTGAAATCCTTGGATTTATAGGCAGGCCCATTATCAGTTTTCAACTCCTTGGGGATGCCCATGAAAGAAAAAGCCTGTAAGAGGTGCTTAATGGCATCATTAGATGACTCTCCTGTGTGGGCAGAGGCATAGACTGCTCCAGAAAAGGTATCTACACTAACATGAACGTATTTCTGCCATCCAAATGACTGTATGTGTGTGGCATCTGTTTGCCACAGTTCACAACTGTTCAACCCCCTAGGGTTTGCTCCCATACTCACTGTAGGGAGCGCATGTTGTTGGCAATTTGGGCATGTGGCCATAATCGCTTTGGCCTGTTCTCGAGTGATGTGAAACTGACGAACCAGGCCAGGTGCATTTTGGTGGAAAAGCTGGTGGCTGATTTTTGCCTGTTCATAAACATTTGGGAGAGTGGCCATCACTGCAGGTGCAGCAAGAGCATCTGCCCTTCTGTTGCCTTCAGCGATAAACCCTGGCAAGTCGGTGTGTGACCTGACATGCATCACATAAAATGGTTGCTCTCGGTGAGTGACTAACTTTACAAGTTTTGAGAGCAATTCAAAAAGTGTGATGTTAGACACTTCTTGCAGTATTGCTTGATCTGCCCTGGACACTACTCCTGCCACATATGAAGAATCCGTGATCAGATTGAATTGTTCTGAGAACCTTTCAAAAGCCCTAACAACAGCAGCCAATTCAGCAACCTGAGGTGAACCTTCCACCTAAGCAATGTCTGTCTCCCACTGCTGGGTTTGAGGATCCTTCCAAGTCATAATGGACTTGTGGGACCTCCCGGACGCATCTGTAAAGACAGTCAGAGCCTTTTTTAAAGGTCTCCTACTCTGAGCACTTCTCAATTTCAGAATAAATTGAACATCTTGTTCGAACATTTTGTGGGCAGGCCGGTGGACAGAAATTTGTCCTGAGTAGGAATCCAGAGCAAACTGCAACACTTCATTTTCTTGAAACAATTGTTCTAATATTTGCATAGAATTTTGACCTGATTTTAACTCAGTTGGAATGTGAATGCACTCAAAGTCACATCCTGCTAACTCCCTGATCCGGGTTCTTGCTTTCTGGATCAGTTCTGCTACCAGCTCCTGAGGCTTTGTCATTCTCTTGGACCTTTTGTGACTAAGGAAAACCCATTCTATTATCAGGAGAGGGTCCCTCTTGTCCTGGCCCTTTTTAGGTGTGCCCTTTACCTTAGGAGTTTGTTTTTCTTCCCACTGGAAAATGATCCCATGGAGGTGTGGCGACTTACCTAAGATGATAAATTTGAATGGCAGGTCAGGCTGGCATCTGTGGGCCTGTTTTGTGGACATTGCAATCTGAACCTTTTCTAGAGCTTTCCGTGCCTCTGGGGTAATAGACCTAGGAGCACCTGGGTCCTCTCCCCCTTTCAATAAATTGAAAAGAGGGGCAAGGTCTTCGTTAGTCAGACCGAGCCATGGCCTTACCCAATTCAAAGACCCACACAACTTGTGGACATCCGCAAGGGTCTTGATCCTTGGATTGATTTCTAGTTTTTGAGGAATAATGGTCCTATTGCCAATTTCTAGGCCCAAATATTTCCAAGGTGGCATCTTTTGAATTTTCTTTTCCTGGAGCTCGAACCCTGCAAAAATCAATGCATCGATCGTTAGGTCAAGCGCATGTGTGAGTAGATCATCATTGGGGGCACACACGAGGATATCATCCATATAATGATAGATGATGGCCTTTTCTGCGGCTGCACGCACTGGGGAAAGCAGGGAAGAGACATACCACTGGCAGATCACTGGGGAAACCTTCAGGCCCTGAGGGAGAACTGTCCAATGGTACCTTTTTCATAGGGGCTTCCATGTTGATGGTGGGGACCGAGAATGCGAAACGCGGTGCATCGTCAGGGTGTAGGGGAATATGGAAAAAACAATCTTTTATATCAATAACAGCTAATTTCCAATCCTGGGGAAGCATTGTTGGGGATGGCATACCAGGCTGGGGAGAGCCCATATCTTCAATGACATTATTAATTTGTCGGAGGTCGTGAAGGAGTCGCAATCTCTTTTTGTCAGCTTTCTGAACGACAAACACTGGAGAGTTCCACGGGGACGTGGTCTCCACAATGTGACCCTTTTTCAGCTGCTCTTCCACTAGCTCCTCAAGCGCCTTTATATTTTGTTTACTGAACGGCCACTGTTTCACTTCAACTGGTTTGTCTGTTTTCCACTTAGTTTTTGGGTGGGGCGCTGTTGTTCAATGACCGCTGTACAAAAATCCTGTGGGGAGTCTGGAATATCAATTGTGACACCCCCACTGGGCCATCAAATCTCTCCCTAACAAAGGTTCCGAATAATCTAACACAAATGGACGGATATTTGCCAACTGTCCATTTGGTCCCTCGATTTGGATGATGCTTTTGGATTGTCTTGCCAATTTCAGGCCTCCTACACCTCGAACGTGACCAGCAACGTTTTGCAAAGGCCAATGTGCTGGTCAGTCTTTTACTGGGATCACTGTGCAGTCTGCACCCGTGTCTACAAGCATCTCAATGCGTTTTGACTCCCCACCCCCACTGACATTACACCATAATTTGGGTTTGTCTCTCCCAATAACTTGGACCCGGGCGAATGTGGGCCCTTGTTTTTAGGTGCCTTCAGGCAAAAACGGCACAGGGATAGCTTGTGCAACAATTTGACCTTTGGGAAGAAACAGGGGAGGGTGGAAACAGTGCAGCCCGAGAACGAGTTGCTCAGGATCTGATGCTGTCATTCCTGGAGCAATTTCAATCTCTTGTGGTGTGTGTTTGGTGTCCCCAGTGATGATGTACTTACAGCGAATACGGTGCCAAGTACCCTTCTGTTCTGGGTTGATGAAACAAAATGCCAGTCTGTATCTTTCAGGTGGAGTGATTCTGTCAGCTTCAACCTGAAAGGCTCATTGACAGAAGATGTGGTTAACACAGGTTCATTTAAATCATAACAAGGGTTATTTTTTTGCATTTTTAACAGTGGACGTGGTCTTTGAAGCATCAGCTTCACTTACAGAAACAGTAACATTACCGCGCGTTTGGTTTGTTTTGGTTCCCTTATTCCCTTGGCCTGCTCTTTTTGTGTCTGCACGCCTGGCAGGCCGGCGCTCCCCATTCAATTTTTTGGTTGTTGTTGACCCCCTGGGAGTGTTTGTAATTTCCCTCCCGTGCCATTTCTAAACTCATCAAATTGCTTTTTCAGGAGGCACTGGTTACTCCAATGCCCAAGGCTGTGGCAAAGCAGGCATGGCTTTGTGGGGTCAACCATTGCTGGTCGTCGCTGCTGCCCAGGGTACTGCTGTGCTGAGGGAATGGGCGCAGGGCTGGCAACGGCGACACGCTGTGGTGGTCTTGGCAGGAGCCTTGGTCTGGTGTCTTCAGCCACACTCATCAGAGGCACTTTCCTGTTACAGACTAGAAGCATATCTTTTAGTGTAGGGGGAGGTTCTAGAGGAAGGCTCAAAATTGCCGCTCGACACTGTTCATTTGCATTTGTAAATGCCATTTCCTCTAAAACCTCTTCCCTTGCATTCTCTTTTTTGACTGGGATTTCAATGGCTCTAGTCAACCTTTCTACAAATTTCAGAAAAGGCTCGGATGGTAGCTGCTTGATCTTACTGTAGGGCTCAAAAGGCCCCTCAGGTTGGAGGGAAAAGAACGCTTTTTCAGCAGCTTCTTTTACCTTCTCCAGTGCTTCTACAGGTATTACATTTGCTTGCATTGAGGCTGCAGACCACTGCCCTTCACCAGAGAGGTGCTCAATGGTAATTGGCATGCCAATAGCATCTTTTGCTGTGTTTGGATCAGCATGCAAGCTTGGGAGAGCCTCTTTTAATAGTTGTTTCCATGCCAATTCCCATAATTTGAATTCTGTAGAGGTCATGAGGCATGAGAAAAGCTGTTTTAAATCATGCGGGACCACTACATTTCTACTCAATTCAGAATTTAAAAGGCCATGGAAGTAAGAACTGCATGGGCCATACTCCTTGTGAGATTTACAGATTTCCTTAATCAATTGATGTCCAAAAGAGCTCCAATTAGCAGTTTGGGCTGCTCCCCCTTGTGCTGCAGGCTGATACGAAACAGGGGCAAATGACAAAGTGGGACCCTGTATTGGGTCTGACGCTTCCTGCCCTGTATCCCATGCATTGGAAGCAACGGGAACACAGAAGCAGGTTTGGGGACATGCAGTGGGCGTGCCCCCACCGAGGGAACCGGGGGAGGGGGCGGAGTCAGGGGGAAGGCAAGGGGCGGGGACACCATGGGAACAGGGGGCGGAGACACCTGGTGACGTCACGTCAGCAGACGCCCCCTGGGAGGAGTAGAGGGGCAGAGCCGAGGGTACAGCAGGTAGGGGAGGGAAGGTGTCACAAGGAACAGGAGGAGAGGGGGATGGGGAAGGAATTTTGGGATACTTAGGGGGATCTTGGGAAGAAGGTGACCAGGTCTGGGAGGGTGCCACGTGGCATCCTCCATCTTGGGTACCCCTTAGGCACTGGGGGCCATTTTGGGGATCACTGCTCTCCAAAAAGCTAACACGTGCTCTGGGATTCAGAGCTGGAGAAACAGGGTTTTGGGGAGTTTTCCACGAGACCTGGCCAGGGCCTTGTGGACAAGGGGACTCAGGCATTTTAACCTGCACTGGGAGTTGACTTCTCAGCGTGTGAGCAGGGTTTGCTCTGTTTAAAATACCAAGTTTTGGGGGTAAGAGGATCAGGGCTGGAAGGGGGGGACATAGGGAGAGCAGAGGTACATGGCTTAACATTTGGCTTTTTCTCCAATTCCCTTTGTTTGAGTAAAGCAGTCTGAATTTGTAAACTCCAGAACACAAATTTAGCTGAGGATGTATTCCCAGACCGTCCCAAGGTTATCAATTCATGTCCTACTTTATCCCAAAACTGAAGATTGTGGATTTCCTCAGGAGAAGTTTGTGGGAAGTGCAGAAAAAGCTACCTTACAAACTGTTTAAATTTTCCTTTTGAGAACTTTACATTTGCATTAACTAAAATTCCAATAATATGATAATACACTCCTTTTTGTGCTGTGCTTAGTTTCGAGCCCATCTTAGATGTAAATGGCACAGAACAAATTCCCGCCGACTGAATACAAAACCAAAATCAGCTACCGATTTAAAAAAAACAAAAAACCAAAAAAAACACGGTTAAAAGGCGATTACAGACGAAAGCTTTCATAATGCAGCTGTATACACTGCTTTTAAAATTGCCACGGGCAGGAGCAGCAGGGAGTCAGGACCCCGCCCGCGGGAATGCAGCCCCCCCCGCCCCGAGAGAGAGAGAGAGAGAGAGAGAGCCCCCCCCGCCCCGCGCCACGTGGCGAGCCGAAACCGGGGCCGCCCCGCGCCGCGTGGAGACAGAGACAAAGCGTCCCGCTCCTCCGAGCTGGCGCCAATTCCAAAAGCGGCGAGAACACGCCACAGAGTTAAAGCTTTACAGAGGGAACAACCTTACCATCGCAGGGCTGCGCAGCCTAAATGCAAAGAGCAAAAAGGAACTCGTCTCACGGCAGACGGGTTTTTTAAAGGGGAACTCGTCTCACGGCAAAGACGGGTTTTTGAGCTACTACCCCCCGAAGGAGCAGAAATACTCACCGAAATCGAAGCAGTTCCTGGCAAGGTCAGGCAGGCTGGTCTCTTCACTTGAATAGGACCCCTTGGGCAGGAGGGGCTCCCCTATTCTCCCCTGGAAAATTCACTCACCAGAAAGGAGCTGTTTTTCCAAAGGCGCAATGCGTTCCTCGAGGCTTCTCGTGGGATCAGTACAGTCCCAAAGTCTCTTCTGGAGAGCTGTGCAACCACAGCTCTTTCCAGTGGAAGCAAAGCTGCTGTAACGCTTTTCCAAGTTTCTGAAGTTCCTTTTGGGGCTGCAGGTCTGTGCAGCCCCACATTGGGTGCCACTATATTAAATATTAAGCCCCGAATGTTTCGGGGTGTGTCCTGCCTGGCTTCGTCTGGCCTCGCTGCTGGACCAAAGGTGGCAGCTGTGGCGTTTTTCACCCCAGTGATGCCTTTGGCTGGCTAGGTGCTGCAGCTGGGCGCTCAGAACAAATCCAGGCAAAATAGGAACTCAGTTTACCTTTGGTAGAAAAGGTTCAGACGACAGTGAAGAGAAAAGGAGCGGGTTCTGCCGTGTAGCTTAGATCCAGATTTTATTGTAGCATGGTAGACCTCTGAATGTGGTATCAGCTCCAGCCAGACAGGCAGAGACCAAACCACGGCAGAGACACGGCAGAGACCCCGACCGCATGGTCTCATGTCCTTTTTAAGCCCCGGGGACAAGGGAGGGGACGGACAGGTGAGGGCCACCCAGGTGTGAGCAGGAAAGGGTCAGGGGATGTGGATGCTAGGACAAACCAATGAGCCCAGACCTGGGGGGGCATCTGCCAATCACTCCTTCCACCTGCCTTGCTGGAAGGTGCCAGGCAGGAGGGCAAAGGGGGAGGGGGAAAGGTTGGCATCCTTGAGGGGGATGGGATAGGTGAGACAGGAAATGGTGACACACACTGCAACACAAAGGAATGCTGTGTAGGATGGGTGCTTGGAGTGGGAGTTACATTCTGGAGGGAAAATAAGAGTGGCATTGCATTGCCAAAGAACTTAAAAAGAGATGGGGACTAAGAAACACACAAAAAAGCTGGAGTTTGCATGAACGGATGGAAAATGTAGAACCAGGCTAGAGAAGAGAAGCAAATAGCCCAACTTCCTTCTTTGTTTCATTACATTTGTGTGTGTATATATATATATATATATAGATTGCTCATTCAGTAAAGACAATTGCCATGCTGGAATATCAATTTCCAGGAGGCAGAGTCCCTGTGAGCAATACTAAATCCAAAACTTTTCTAATATCCTGGGACTGAACTCTGTGTTGTATGAAATGACCTCTTTGTGAAGAATGGTATTGTCAATCCTTATCCCAAAGCACAGACTGACTAGCTTTTAGTTAAAAGGGGAATAGGATTGTTTTACCAGAAGCTCAGTTTAATATCTTGTAGATTTGCTGAACAGTTTGAATGAAATGTCTTTTCACTTTCCGTTATTGGAAATTCATTATAGCAGGTATTAAAAATGTACTTGAACTTATTGTTTATTCCCAAACAACTGCTTTTCTGTGTAGGCTAGCTGCTCCAGAATGTGGAGGAGGTGGTGTCCACTGCTCAATCAGAAACGCTGAGTAGCTTAAATCAGAGAAGATGATCATAGAGGTCCACTCCTGTTTCTCAGGGAGAGTTGATTGTTGAGTAAACCCATGCTTCAGTGTGCTTGGAAAAGAAAAAAACTTAGTAATGTTAAGCAGCAGGCAGAAGGAATAAACCATTTTGACAGACTGGAGATGTGAACCTCTTTTAGACTTCCTTGAGGCTCTTTCCCCCCATATCTCCTGTTTGGAGTACTGTCCCATCAGTGTGTGTGCCATCAGGACCAAGACTTCTGCTGGGTGACTTTTCTCTTTAGTCTGCACAGACTGTGAAGGCAGCACTAGCTGTATGGGGAGAAAAAACCCTATTTATGTTTATCTTAATCTCGACCTTTGCTTGAGTGTGAAAAGGAAAGAGGAATGAGCCTGGCTTATTATTTTACTGTAAACTTTTTTAAGATTCTGATTATTTTTCCTTGAATACCTTGGACTAGGATGGTGTTTTGGCTCTGCATTTGCACTCTGGGTCCATGATGTGTGTAAGACACTACATGACCTTTTTCTTAGAGGAATGAAAGATAAATATAGCCTGATATGCAGAAGGAATCCATAGTGCAAGGAGCCTCATCAGCATGATCACCATCTGCTTTTGCATTTAACGAGGAAACTTGTTCAGTTGCACAAATTCAATCTGAAAACAATAAAGGCAGAACTGTTACCAGCTAAACTATTAAAAAAAATTAAAATCCTCCTCATTTCATTTGTTGAAAAAGAAGGAGAAGGGATAGACATATGGCCACCCACTTGGTTGTGCAAATTGTAAGAAGTGAAAATAACTTGTGACAGAATTGCCTGGAGGTTTTGTTTGGCCTGTCACACATGGCCTCAATAACACTGTGAAACAGTTTCTTTTACCCCCTCCAACCTACTCAACCCCTTCTGCTATGGAATCTGCAAGGCATTTTTCAAATTAAGTGTGCACAGTTTTCCTTTTAAGTTTCAGGAGCAAGTGGCTGAAAAAGACATGCTGAGAGCTTGGAAACAATCTGCATCAGCAACAAAGGGGGATGCCTGCTGCTTTGCAAGCAACACAGAAAACATGCCAGCCATCCAGCACTGATTCCTGGGCTGGCTGATGTTTGTTTGTCCTGTGCACCAGCCTTTTCTCAGAATGCTGTGGGGAGGGAGGGGGGTGGATTTAAGAGCCCTTGGAAAACTGCTGGAGTATAGGTCATGTTTTATTGGTGTGTTAGTTCTGGGACTTGGAGCTGGTGCTTGCCTCCTGAGCCTGGGTAATGAGCAGCTTTTTGCAAGTGCTGTGCCTGGACTCCCTGTGCCTGGGGAGGTGCATGGGTCTGGGTTTGGTGCTGGGACTCTGACTGCTCAACACACCATTAGCAAAGCCATCCTTCTGCCATGCTGGAAGAAATGAAATAGGGCCATTTGTAGGCTCTGATGAAGAGCTGGTAGCATCAGAAATAACCTTGGCAGCCGTTTTAATTGGTGGTAGAGGAGCAGCTTTTGCATCTTAAATGAGCAGGGATCCCTTAACCAAGTCAAGGAGTCAGCTGATAAAAGTATCTGACAGTGAATAGAAGGAGTCATAGGAGTGGTAGGATTGTCATGACAGCATCCTTCAAGGAGCTCTGTGGAAGGGCATGAGCTTCACTTTTCTTGTGGAGACATAAAAAGTCTTTGAAAGAAGAGAGGGAGCAGTTCAGCACCTCTCTGTCACCTAGATAGGACAGGAAGGTAGAGGGGAAAGTCCAGAATGTTTGTCCAGGGGAAAGTCCAGTATTGCTGCTGCATACATCCATTTAAAATTTAAACTTTTTTTTTTTTTCCATTTGTGGGTTGGTATAAACGTACTCAGGCTGGAGAGACTTTGACTACAGCCTGTGTCTTGGTCTGTGCACAGGTTCAACAATCCTCTGCCTGCACCAATACCTCTCTCTGCAGGGTTTACCTGTATTCAATCATTCAAGACAGCTGGGGGGCCAGAGGAGGTGTTGGTAAGGAAGAGCCTGTGCAGCAGGTCAACGTGTGTTTTCTGGCTGCCCCACAGCACAGTGGGATGTGGTGATCAGCCCCACAGGCTGGGGAATGAGGGGGCTTGTTCCTCCCAGCCCCCTGCTCTGTTGCTCCCAATGTCCCCCAGGTCGAGTGTTTTGGTTTTGGTGAGCTAATGAGCAGTAGCCTTGCAGTTCTGTAGCATATTAATAGCTTGGGAGTGAGCTATAAACTCTTTCTTCCAGCCTGGAAGAGATTAAGCATGTAAATGATGTAACCCAATTTGAAAAAAAGGCAATATTCCAGGAGACATCCTAGACTTGCTTTTCTTTTCTGGTCTTGCATATCTTAACATGGATTAACAACCAAGCAGTGAGAGAAGGGATGACATTTGGTCAAAAAAAGTAGCATGATGGTCTAGGTCTTCACACCAATATTTAGCTGTTGTATTATGGAGCAGCTGAGGTTTATATAGTCATAAATGAGATACAATTGTTGACTTTTTACCACTGGAATTAGAAGTTTTGTGTCAATCTCTTTATATTTTTAAGGTTTCATCAGCCATTCAGATGATTAGATTTGAATTGCTTTTTTAATAGTAAAAGGAGGTAGAATTTTACATCAGGGATTAGTACTAGAAAGAAGGAAAAAAAATGAAGCCTAGTGTTTGTAGTAAATTGAGGTTGTCATTAAACTTGGTACTTATATGAGGAAACAGTGTGGCCATAGCTAATTTTATGTTTCAAAACAATGGAAAGCAAATATAACTAATTTAAGTATCTGAAATTCTCAAACATTTTCTGTGGTGTAAGATGGTTTGGTTTGTCTGCTCAAAACCTTTCTTGACAGAATGTGTCAACTGGAAGACATGTGCAGCCAGTATGCTGATAGTAGGTATAAAAAATGCTTTTGCCTTACCTGGGGCCCTGAACCTTGTTGCTTTGCATCTGACACAGAATTTCTTCTGGGAATAAGTGGCTCAGAGATACAGCTTAGGAAGACTATTAAATTATTCTGGTTTTATAGGGAAGTTTACGCAACATTTGTTTGTATGTGCCAGGAAGCCAAGTCTGGGTGAAGAATATTCAACTATGTAGAGAGCTACAGTGTTTAACACTATCTCAAATTGTTTTAGCTTATGTTAATCATACACACAACTCCTGAAGAGGAGAAACACCTGGAAGTGGAAATAGAGAAGCAGAACAGAGTGAAGGAAATTTTTCTTCTCCTATTCTACTTCCCCTAGCTAAACCCCTTAAATGACTGAGCTCCAACTCTTCTCCAGCTCTACTCATTCTTTTTTTTTTTTTCAGGCATGGAGGACAGGTTTAGAAGGCTCTGAGGACTCAGTTGCCCCTGGAGCCTTGGCTGGTATGGGGGGTGTGCACCAACAGTGAGGTGGGTTCACAGCTGTGCAGCCCCCCTGCTCAACCTGTGTGTAGCAGCAGAAGTTGGCCAAGCAGCACGTTCATATTGACTTTTAGGGATTACTTTCTGTGCCAGCTGTCTTGCAGCAATATAAAGCACAGTTGTAGGAGAAAGTGGCGCTGGTTAGCAGGAAGCAGGATTCCCTGGGCTCAGAGTCAGATAAACTTGGCTCCCTTGTTGCACTTACGTTTGCAGTTCTTGTGCTACTATGATTTTTATTCTGGACATCTAGTCTTCCAGAGTGCTATTTTATTGTAAACTAGTGCCAGCTTTGATTACAAAGGCTTTAAAAACGTTCTAATTCAAAAATCAGAAAATTACAATCCTACACATGCTCACACCTGAAACAAAAATATTTCTTTTCGTCAGGTTACACTTCAGACCTATAAATAAAAAAGTGTAGACATTTTAATGCCTTGCTCATTTTCTCTTTTTCCTTTTGGAAGAATACTTTGTAATTTCTCCAAATTAAGAAATAAACTCCAAAATTCTTGAATCAAAAAAGAAAATAAAAAGGCAAATGGAGAATTGGAGAAACGAGGAGAGGGGGAGAAGAGAATGAAGGTTATTATTTCTCCTGTTGTACTTAGTAACAGAACAGGAAGGATGAACGTTTTTGGAATTCTTAATCTTGATGAGAAATACACAACTTCCATGAAACCTGGTTTTGAAGGTGGACCATTTTCAAATAAGTTTCCCCCAGCTCTGGCTCTAGCAGCTTTTGCCTTTCCCTGTCCCTGAACAGGAGGCTTTAAAAGCTTTGAATCGCTTCAATCCAGCAGGACTTACAAGTAC
>NW_023416768.1:42500-75155 GCF_012460135.2 Molothrus ater | reverse complement strand
CCTTCGCCTCGGGAGAATCGGCGAGCGGCAGCTTCCCAAAGGCGAAGATGCAAGCTGCAGCACACAGGCACAGTGTGGGCAGCCTTCAGACTTAGAGAAAAACAGTACTTTACCACTCTCCTGCCTTTTCCATGGTTATTCTATTGGAAAAGAACGAGTTTTGGACAACTACCTTTCATTCTTGCCAAACGCTTTGCAGACCCCCGTGCAAGCTTTAGAACAAGATTTTGGATGTTTTCTTTCCTGGCAGAGTTTCTCCTTGCAAGATATGGTGAAAAGCTTTTTGCTGAGTGTAGAGCGGCAAGACACGCAGAAGACGCAGATACGCAGCTCTCCGAAGCTAAGTGCCGGTCCCGGCTTCTTTCGGCACAAACCGCTCTCAGGAGCTCCCTGCGCTCGCCACAATGCTCTGTGTGCGAAGAAGCCGCTTCTTCGCCTCCGGGAGAATCGGCGAGCGGCAGCTTCCCAAAGGCGAAGATGCAAGCTGCAGCACACAGGCACAGTGTGGGCAGCCTTCAGACTTAGAGAAAACAGTACTTTCCACTCTCCTGCCTTTTCCATGGTTATTCTATTGGAAAAGAACGAGTTTTGGACAACTACCTTTCATTCTTGCCAAACGCTTTGCAGACCCCCGTGCAAGCTTTAGAACAAGATTTTGGATGTTTTCTTTCCTGGCAGAGTTTCTCCTTGCAAGATATGGTGGAAAAGCTTTTTGCTGAGTGTAGAGCGGCAAGACACGCAGAAGACGCAGATACGCAGCTCTCCGAAGCTAAGTGCCGGTCCCGGGCTTCTTTCGGCACAAACCGCTCTCAGGAGCTCCCTGCGCTCGCCACAATGCTCTGTGTGCGAAGAAGCCGCTTCTTCGCCTCCGGGAGAATCGGCGAGCGGCAGCTTCCCAAAGGCGAAGATGCAAGCTGCAGCACACAGGCACAGTGTGGGCAGCCTTCAGACTTAGAGAAAACAGTACTTTACCACTCTCCTGCCTTTTCCATGGTTATTCTATTGGAAAAGAACGAGTTTTGGACAACTACCTTTCATTCTTGCCAAACGCTTTGCAGACCCCCGTGCAAGCTTTAGAACAAGATTTTGGATGTTTTCTTTCCTGGCAGAGTTTCTCCTTGCAAGATATGGTGGAAAAGCTTTTTGCTGAGTGTAGAGCGGCAAGACACGCAGAAGACGCAGATACGCAGCTCTCCGAAGCTAAGTGCCGGTCCCGGGCTTCTTTCGGCACAAACCGCTCTCAGGAGCTCCCTGCGCTCGCCACAATGCTCTGTGTGCGAAGAAGCCGCTTCTTCGCCTCCGGGAGAATCGGCGAGCGGCAGCTTCCCAAAGGCGAAGATGCAAGCTGCAGCACACAGGCACAGTGTGGGCAGCCTTCAGACTTAGAGAAAACAGTACTTTACCACTCTCCTGCCTTTTCCATGGTTATTCTATTGGAAAAGAACGAGTTTTGGACAACTACCTTTCATTCTTGCCAAACGCTTTGCAGACCCCCGTGCAAGCTTTAGAACAAGATTTTGGATGTTTTCTTTCCTGGCAGAGTTTCTCCTTGCAAGATATGGTGGAAAAGCTTTTTGCTGAGTGTAGAGCGGCAAGACACGCAGAAGACGCAGATACGCAGCTCTCCGAAGCTAAGTGCCGGTCCCGGGCTTCTTTCGGCACAAACCGCTCTCAGGAGCTCCCTGCGCTCGCCACAATGCTCTGTGTGCGAAGAAGCCGCTTCTTCGCCTCCGGGAGAATCGGCGAGCGGCAGCTTCCCAAAGGCGAAGATGCAAGCTGCAGCACACAGGCACAGTGTGGGCAGCCTTCAGACTTAGAGAAAACAGTACTTTACCACTCTCCTGCCTTTTCCATGGTTATTCTATTGGAAAAGAACGAGTTTTGGACAACTACCTTTCATTCTTGCCAAACGCTTTGCAGACCCCCGTGCAAGCTTTAGAACAAGATTTTGGATGTTTTCTTTCCTGGCAGAGTTTCTCCTTGCAAGATATGGTGGAAAAGCTTTTTGCTGAGTGTAGAGCGGCAAGACACGCAGAAGACGCAGATACGCAGCTCTCCGAAGCTAAGTGCCGGTCCCGGGCTTCTTTCGGCACAAACCGCTCTCAGGAGCTCCCTGCGCTCGCCACAATGCTCTGTGTGCGAAGAAGCCGCTTCTTCGCCTCCGGGAGAATCGGCGAGCGGCAGCTTCCCAAAGGCGAAGATGCAAGCTGCAGCACACAGGCACAGTGTGGGCAGCCTTCAGACTTAGAGAAAACAGTACTTTACCACTCTCCTGCCTTTTCCATGGTTATTCTATTGGAAAAGAACGAGTTTTGGACAACTACCTTTCATTCTTGCCAAACGCTTTGCAGACCCCCGTGCAAGCTTTAGAACAAGATTTTGGATGTTTTCTTTCCTGGCAGAGTTTCTCCTTGCAAGATATGGTGGAAAAGCTTTTTGCTGAGTGTAGAGCGGCAAGACACGCAGAAGACGCAGATACGCAGCTCTCCGAAGCTAAGTGCCGGTCCCGGGCTTCTTTCGGCACAAACCGCTCTCAGGAGCTCCCTGCGCTCGCCACAATGCTCTGTGTGCGAAGAAGCCGCTTCTTCGCCTCCGGGAGAATCGGCGAGCGGCAGCTTCCCAAAGGCGAAGATGCAAGCTGCAGCACACAGGCACAGTGTGGGCAGCCTTCAGACTTAGAGAAAACAGTACTTTACCACTCTCCTGCCTTTTCCATGGTTATTCTATTGGAAAAGAACGAGTTTTGGACAACTACCTTTCATTCTTGCCAAACGCTTTGCAGACCCCCGTGCAAGCTTTAGAACAAGATTTTGGATGTTTTCTTTCCTGGCAGAGTTTCTCCTTGCAAGATATGGTGGAAAAGCTTTTTGCTGAGTGTAGAGCGGCAAGACACGCAGAAGACGCAGATACGCAGCTCTCCGAAGCTAAGTGCCGGTCCCGGGCTTCTTTCGGCACAAACCGCTCTCAGGAGCTCCCTGCGCTCGCCACAATGCTCTGTGTGCGAAGAAGCCGCTTCTTCGCCTCCGGGAGAATCGGCGAGCGGCAGCTTCCCAAAGGCGAAGATGCAAGCTGCAGCACACAGGCACAGTGTGGGCAGCCTTCAGACTTAGAGAAAACAGTACTTTACCACTCTCCTGCCTTTTCCATGGTTATTCTATTGGAAAAGAACGAGTTTTGGACAACTACCTTTCATTCTTGCCAAACGCTTTGCAGACCCCCGTGCAAGCTTTAGAACAAGATTTTGGATGTTTTCTTTCCTGGCAGAGTTTCTCCTTGCAAGATATGGTGGAAAAGCTTTTTGCTGAGTGTAGAGCGGCAAGACACGCAGAAGACGCAGATACGCAGCTCTCCGAAGCTAAGTGCCGGTCCCGGGCTTCTTTCGGCACAAACCGCTCTCAGGAGCTCCCTGCGCTCGCCACAATGCTCTGTGTGCGAAGAAGCCGCTTCTTCGCCTCCGGGAGAATCGGCGAGCGGCAGCTTCCCAAAGGCGAAGATGCAAGCTGCAGCACACAGGCACAGTGTGGGCAGCCTTCAGACTTAGAGAAAACAGTACTTTACCACTCTCCTGCCTTTTCCATGGTTATTCTATTGGAAAAGAACGAGTTTTGGACAACTACCTTTCATTCTTGCCAAACGCTTTGCAGACCCCCGTGCAAGCTTTAGAACAAGATTTTGGATGTTTTCTTTCCTGGCAGAGTTTCTCCTTGCAAGATATGGTGGAAAAGCTTTTTGCTGAGTGTAGAGCGGCAAGACACGCAGAAGACGCAGATACGCAGCTCTCCGAAGCTAAGTGCCGGTCCCGGGCTTCTTTCGGCACAAACCGCTCTCAGGAGCTCCCTGCGCTCGCCACAATGCTCTGTGTGCGAAGAAGCCGCTTCTTCGCCTCCGGGAGAATCGGCGAGCGGCAGCTTCCCAAAGGCGAAGATGCAAGCTGCAGCACACAGGCACAGTGTGGGCAGCCTTCAGACTTAGAGAAAACAGTACTTTACCACTCTCCTGCCTTTTCCATGGTTATTCTATTGGAAAAGAACGAGTTTTGGACAACTACCTTTCATTCTTGCCAAACGCTTTGCAGACCCCCGTGCAAGCTTTAGAACAAGATTTTGGATGTTTTCTTTCCTGGCAGAGTTTCTCCTTGCAAGATATGGTGGAAAAGCTTTTTGCTGAGTGTAGAGCGGCAAGACACGCAGAAGACGCAGATACGCAGCTCTCCGAAGCTAAGTGCCGGTCCCGGGCTTCTTTCGGCACAAACCGCTCTCAGGAGCTCCCTGCGCTCGCCACAATGCTCTGTGTGCGAAGAAGCCGCTTCTTCGCCTCCGGGAGAATCGGCGAGCGGCAGCTTCCCAAAGGCGAAGATGCAAGCTGCAGCACACAGGCACAGTGTGGGCAGCCTTCAGACTTAGAGAAAACAGTACTTTACCACTCTCCTGCCTTTTCCATGGTTATTCTATTGGAAAAGAACGAGTTTTGGACAACTACCTTTCATTCTTGCCAAACGCTTTGCAGACCCCCGTGCAAGCTTTAGAACAAGATTTTGGATGTTTTCTTTCCTGGCAGAGTTTCTCCTTGCAAGATATGGTGGAAAAGCTTTTTGCTGAGTGTAGAGCGGCAAGACACGCAGAAGACGCAGATACGCAGCTCTCCGAAGCTAAGTGCCGGTCCCGGGCTTCTTTCGGCACAAACCGCTCTCAGGAGCTCCCTGCGCTCGCCACAATGCTCTGTGTGCGAAGAAGCCGCTTCTTCGCCTCCGGGAGAATCGGCGAGCGGCAGCTTCCCAAAGGCGAAGATGCAAGCTGCAGCACACAGGCACAGTGTGGGCAGCCTTCAGACTTAGAGAAAACAGTACTTTACCACTCTCCTGCCTTTTCCATGGTTATTCTATTGGAAAAGAACGAGTTTTGGACAACTACCTTTCATTCTTGCCAAACGCTTTGCAGACCCCCGTGCAAGCTTTAGAACAAGATTTTGGATGTTTTCTTTCCTGGCAGAGTTTCTCCTTGCAAGATATGGTGGAAAAGCTTTTTGCTGAGTGTAGAGCGGCAAGACACGCAGAAGACGCAGATACGCAGCTCTCCGAAGCTAAGTGCCGGTCCCGGGCTTCTTTCGGCACAAACCGCTCTCAGGAGCTCCCTGCGCTCGCCACAATGCTCTGTGTGCGAAGAAGCCGCTTCTTCGCCTCCGGGAGAATCGGCGAGCGGCAGCTTCCCAAAGGCGAAGATGCAAGCTGCAGCACACAGGCACAGTGTGGGCAGCCTTCAGACTTAGAGAAAACAGTACTTTACCACTCTCCTGCCTTTTCCATGGTTATTCTATTGGAAAAGAACGAGTTTTGGACAACTACCTTTCATTCTTGCCAAACGCTTTGCAGACCCCCGTGCAAGCTTTAGAACAAGATTTTGGATGTTTTCTTTCCTGGCAGAGTTTCTCCTTGCAAGATATGGTGGAAAAGCTTTTTGCTGAGTGTAGAGCGGCAAGACACGCAGAAGACGCAGATACGCAGCTCTCCGAAGCTAAGTGCCGGTCCCGGGCTTCTTTCGGCACAAACCGCTCTCAGGAGCTCCCTGCGCTCGCCACAATGCTCTGTGTGCGAAGAAGCCGCTTCTTCGCCTCCGGGAGAATCGGCGAGCGGCAGCTTCCCAAAGGCGAAGATGCAAGCTGCAGCACACAGGCACAGTGTGGGCAGCCTTCAGACTTAGAGAAAACAGTACTTTACCACTCTCCTGCCTTTTCCATGGTTATTCTATTGGAAAAGAACGAGTTTTGGACAACTACCTTTCATTCTTGCCAAACGCTTTGCAGACCCCCGTGCAAGCTTTAGAACAAGATTTTGGATGTTTTCTTTCCTGGCAGAGTTTCTCCTTGCAAGATATGGTGGAAAAGCTTTTTGCTGAGTGTAGAGCGGCAAGACACGCAGAAGACGCAGATACGCAGCTCTCCGAAGCTAAGTGCCGGTCCCGGGCTTCTTTCGGCACAAACCGCTCTCAGGAGCTCCCTGCGCTCGCCACAATGCTCTGTGTGCGAAGAAGCCGCTTCTTCGCCTCCGGGAGAATCGGCGAGCGGCAGCTTCCCAAAGGCGAAGATGCAAGCTGCAGCACACAGGCACAGTGTGGGCAGCCTTCAGACTTAGAGAAAACAGTACTTTACCACTCTCCTGCCTTTTCCATGGTTATTCTATTGGAAAAGAACGAGTTTTGGACAACTACCTTTCATTCTTGCCAAACGCTTTGCAGACCCCCGTGCAAGCTTTAGAACAAGATTTTGGATGTTTTCTTTCCTGGCAGAGTTTCTCCTTGCAAGATATGGTGGAAAAGCTTTTTGCTGAGTGTAGAGCGGCAAGACACGCAGAAGACGCAGATACGCAGCTCTCCGAAGCTAAGTGCCGGTCCCGGGCTTCTTTCGGCACAAACCGCTCTCAGGAGCTCCCTGCGCTCGCCACAATGCTCTGTGTGCGAAGAAGCCGCTTCTTCGCCTCCGGGAGAATCGGCGAGCGGCAGCTTCCCAAAGGCGAAGATGCAAGCTGCAGCACACAGGCACAGTGTGGGCAGCCTTCAGACTTAGAGAAAACAGTACTTTACCACTCTCCTGCCTTTTCCATGGTTATTCTATTGGAAAAGAACGAGTTTTGGACAACTACCTTTCATTCTTGCCAAACGCTTTGCAGACCCCCGTGCAAGCTTTAGAACAAGATTTTGGATGTTTTCTTTCCTGGCAGAGTTTCTCCTTGCAAGATATGGTGGAAAAGCTTTTTGCTGAGTGTAGAGCGGCAAGACACGCAGAAGACGCAGATACGCAGCTCTCCGAAGCTAAGTGCCGGTCCCGGGCTTCTTTCGGCACAAACCGCTCTCAGGAGCTCCCTGCGCTCGCCACAATGCTCTGTGTGCGAAGAAGCCGCTTCTTCGCCTCCGGGAGAATCGGCGAGCGGCAGCTTCCCAAAGGCGAAGATGCAAGCTGCAGCACACAGGCACAGTGTGGGCAGCCTTCAGACTTAGAGAAAACAGTACTTTACCACTCTCCTGCCTTTTCCATGGTTATTCTATTGGAAAAGAACGAGTTTTGGACAACTACCTTTCATTCTTGCCAAACGCTTTGCAGACCCCCGTGCAAGCTTTAGAACAAGATTTTGGATGTTTTCTTTCCTGGCAGAGTTTCTCCTTGCAAGATATGGTGGAAAAGCTTTTTGCTGAGTGTAGAGCGGCAAGACACGCAGAAGACGCAGATACGCAGCTCTCCGAAGCTAAGTGCCGGTCCCGGGCTTCTTTCGGCACAAACCGCTCTCAGGAGCTCCCTGCGCTCGCCACAATGCTCTGTGTGCGAAGAAGCCGCTTCTTCGCCTCCGGGAGAATCGGCGAGCGGCAGCTTCCCAAAGGCGAAGATGCAAGCTGCAGCACACAGGCACAGTGTGGGCAGCCTTCAGACTTAGAGAAAACAGTACTTTACCACTCTCCTGCCTTTTCCATGGTTATTCTATTGGAAAAGAACGAGTTTTGGACAACTACCTTTCATTCTTGCCAAACGCTTTGCAGACCCCCGTGCAAGCTTTAGAACAAGATTTTGGATGTTTTCTTTCCTGGCAGAGTTTCTCCTTGCAAGATATGGTGGAAAAGCTTTTTGCTGAGTGTAGAGCGGCAAGACACGCAGAAGACGCAGATACGCAGCTCTCCGAAGCTAAGTGCCGGTCCCGGGCTTCTTTCGGCACAAACCGCTCTCAGGAGCTCCCTGCGCTCGCCACAATGCTCTGTGTGCGAAGAAGCCGCTTCTTCGCCTCCGGGAGAATCGGCGAGCGGCAGCTTCCCAAAGGCGAAGATGCAAGCTGCAGCACACAGGCACAGTGTGGGCAGCCTTCAGACTTAGAGAAAACAGTACTTTACCACTCTCCTGCCTTTTCCATGGTTATTCTATTGGAAAAGAACGAGTTTTGGACAACTACCTTTCATTCTTGCCAAACGCTTTGCAGACCCCCGTGCAAGCTTTAGAACAAGATTTTGGATGTTTTCTTTCCTGGCAGAGTTTCTCCTTGCAAGATATGGTGGAAAAGCTTTTTGCTGAGTGTAGAGCGGCAAGACACGCAGAAGACGCAGATACGCAGCTCTCCGAAGCTAAGTGCCGGTCCCGGGCTTCTTTCGGCACAAACCGCTCTCAGGAGCTCCCTGCGCTCGCCACAATGCTCTGTGTGCGAAGAAGCCGCTTCTTCGCCTCCGGGAGAATCGGCGAGCGGCAGCTTCCCAAAGGCGAAGATGCAAGCTGCAGCACACAGGCACAGTGTGGGCAGCCTTCAGACTTAGAGAAAACAGTACTTTACCACTCTCCTGCCTTTTCCATGGTTATTCTATTGGAAAAGAACGAGTTTTGGACAACTACCTTTCATTCTTGCCAAACGCTTTGCAGACCCCCGTGCAAGCTTTAGAACAAGATTTTGGATGTTTTCTTTCCTGGCAGAGTTTCTCCTTGCAAGATATGGTGGAAAAGCTTTTTGCTGAGTGTAGAGCGGCAAGACACGCAGAAGACGCAGATACGCAGCTCTCCGAAGCTAAGTGCCGGTCCCGGGCTTCTTTCGGCACAAACCGCTCTCAGGAGCTCCCTGCGCTCGCCACAATGCTCTGTGTGCGAAGAAGCCGCTTCTTCGCCTCCGGGAGAATCGGCGAGCGGCAGCTTCCCAAAGGCGAAGATGCAAGCTGCAGCACACAGGCACAGTGTGGGCAGCCTTCAGACTTAGAGAAAACAGTACTTTACCACTCTCCTGCCTTTTCCATGGTTATTCTATTGGAAAAGAACGAGTTTTGGACAACTACCTTTCATTCTTGCCAAACGCTTTGCAGACCCCCGTGCAAGCTTTAGAACAAGATTTTGGATGTTTTCTTTCCTGGCAGAGTTTCTCCTTGCAAGATATGGTGGAAAAGCTTTTTGCTGAGTGTAGAGCGGCAAGACACGCAGAAGACGCAGATACGCAGCTCTCCGAAGCTAAGTGCCGGTCCCGGGCTTCTTTCGGCACAAACCGCTCTCAGGAGCTCCCTGCGCTCGCCACAATGCTCTGTGTGCGAAGAAGCCGCTTCTTCGCCTCCGGGAGAATCGGCGAGCGGCAGCTTCCCAAAGGCGAAGATGCAAGCTGCAGCACACAGGCACAGTGTGGGCAGCCTTCAGACTTAGAGAAAACAGTACTTTACCACTCTCCTGCCTTTTCCATGGTTATTCTATTGGAAAAGAACGAGTTTTGGACAACTACCTTTCATTCTTGCCAAACGCTTTGCAGACCCCCGTGCAAGCTTTAGAACAAGATTTTGGATGTTTTCTTTCCTGGCAGAGTTTCTCCTTGCAAGATATGGTGGAAAAGCTTTTTGCTGAGTGTAGAGCGGCAAGACACGCAGAAGACGCAGATACGCAGCTCTCCGAAGCTAAGTGCCGGTCCCGGGCTTCTTTCGGCACAAACCGCTCTCAGGAGCTCCCTGCGCTCGCCACAATGCTCTGTGTGCGAAGAAGCCGCTTCTTCGCCTCCGGGAGAATCGGCGAGCGGCAGCTTCCCAAAGGCGAAGATGCAAGCTGCAGCACACAGGCACAGTGTGGGCAGCCTTCAGACTTAGAGAAAACAGTACTTTACCACTCTCCTGCCTTTTCCATGGTTATTCTATTGGAAAAGAACGAGTTTTGGACAACTACCTTTCATTCTTGCCAAACGCTTTGCAGACCCCCGTGCAAGCTTTAGAACAAGATTTTGGATGTTTTCTTTCCTGGCAGAGTTTCTCCTTGCAAGATATGGTGGAAAAGCTTTTTGCTGAGTGTAGAGCGGCAAGACACGCAGAAGACGCAGATACGCAGCTCTCCGAAGCTAAGTGCCGGTCCCGGGCTTCTTTCGGCACAAACCGCTCTCAGGAGCTCCCTGCGCTCGCCACAATGCTCTGTGTGCGAAGAAGCCGCTTCTTCGCCTCCGGGAGAATCGGCGAGCGGCAGCTTCCCAAAGGCGAAGATGCAAGCTGCAGCACACAGGCACAGTGTGGGCAGCCTTCAGACTTAGAGAAAACAGTACTTTACCACTCTCCTGCCTTTTCCATGGTTATTCTATTGGAAAAGAACGAGTTTTGGACAACTACCTTTCATTCTTGCCAAACGCTTTGCAGACCCCCGTGCAAGCTTTAGAACAAGATTTTGGATGTTTTCTTTCCTGGCAGAGTTTCTCCTTGCAAGATATGGTGGAAAAGCTTTTTGCTGAGTGTAGAGCGGCAAGACACGCAGAAGACGCAGATACGCAGCTCTCCGAAGCTAAGTGCCGGTCCCGGGCTTCTTTCGGCACAAACCGCTCTCAGGAGCTCCCTGCGCTCGCCACAATGCTCTGTGTGCGAAGAAGCCGCTTCTTCGCCTCCGGGAGAATCGGCGAGCGGCAGCTTCCCAAAGGCGAAGATGCAAGCTGCAGCACACAGGCACAGTGTGGGCAGCCTTCAGACTTAGAGAAAACAGTACTTTACCACTCTCCTGCCTTTTCCATGGTTATTCTATTGGAAAAGAACGAGTTTTGGACAACTACCTTTCATTCTTGCCAAACGCTTTGCAGACCCCCGTGCAAGCTTTAGAACAAGATTTTGGATGTTTTCTTTCCTGGCAGAGTTTCTCCTTGCAAGATATGGTGGAAAAGCTTTTTGCTGAGTGTAGAGCGGCAAGACACGCAGAAGACGCAGATACGCAGCTCTCCGAAGCTAAGTGCCGGTCCCGGGCTTCTTTCGGCACAAACCGCTCTCAGGAGCTCCCTGCGCTCGCCACAATGCTCTGTGTGCGAAGAAGCCGCTTCTTCGCCTCCGGGAGAATCGGCGAGCGGCAGCTTCCCAAAGGCGAAGATGCAAGCTGCAGCACACAGGCACAGTGTGGGCAGCCTTCAGACTTAGAGAAAACAGTACTTTACCACTCTCCTGCCTTTTCCATGGTTATTCTATTGGAAAAGAACGAGTTTTGGACAACTACCTTTCATTCTTGCCAAACGCTTTGCAGACCCCCGTGCAAGCTTTAGAACAAGATTTTGGATGTTTTCTTTCCTGGCAGAGTTTCTCCTTGCAAGATATGGTGGAAAAGCTTTTTGCTGAGTGTAGAGCGGCAAGACACGCAGAAGACGCAGATACGCAGCTCTCCGAAGCTAAGTGCCGGTCCCGGGCTTCTTTCGGCACAAACCGCTCTCAGGAGCTCCCTGCGCTCGCCACAATGCTCTGTGTGCGAAGAAGCCGCTTCTTCGCCTCCGGGAGAATCGGCGAGCGGCAGCTTCCCAAAGGCGAAGATGCAAGCTGCAGCACACAGGCACAGTGTGGGCAGCCTTCAGACTTAGAGAAAACAGTACTTTACCACTCTCCTGCCTTTTCCATGGTTATTCTATTGGAAAAGAACGAGTTTTGGACAACTACCTTTCATTCTTGCCAAACGCTTTGCAGACCCCCGTGCAAGCTTTAGAACAAGATTTTGGATGTTTTCTTTCCTGGCAGAGTTTCTCCTTGCAAGATATGGTGGAAAAGCTTTTTGCTGAGTGTAGAGCGGCAAGACACGCAGAAGACGCAGATACGCAGCTCTCCGAAGCTAAGTGCCGGTCCCGGGCTTCTTTCGGCACAAACCGCTCTCAGGAGCTCCCTGCGCTCGCCACAATGCTCTGTGTGCGAAGAAGCCGCTTCTTCGCCTCCGGGAGAATCGGCGAGCGGCAGCTTCCCAAAGGCGAAGATGCAAGCTGCAGCACACAGGCACAGTGTGGGCAGCCTTCAGACTTAGAGAAAACAGTACTTTACCACTCTCCTGCCTTTTCCATGGTTATTCTATTGGAAAAGAACGAGTTTTGGACAACTACCTTTCATTCTTGCCAAACGCTTTGCAGACCCCCGTGCAAGCTTTAGAACAAGATTTTGGATGTTTTCTTTCCTGGCAGAGTTTCTCCTTGCAAGATATGGTGGAAAAGCTTTTTGCTGAGTGTAGAGCGGCAAGACACGCAGAAGACGCAGATACGCAGCTCTCCGAAGCTAAGTGCCGGTCCCGGGCTTCTTTCGGCACAAACCGCTCTCAGGAGCTCCCTGCGCTCGCCACAATGCTCTGTGTGCGAAGAAGCCGCTTCTTCGCCTCCGGGAGAATCGGCGAGCGGCAGCTTCCCAAAGGCGAAGATGCAAGCTGCAGCACACAGGCACAGTGTGGGCAGCCTTCAGACTTAGAGAAAACAGTACTTTACCACTCTCCTGCCTTTTCCATGGTTATTCTATTGGAAAAGAACGAGTTTTGGACAACTACCTTTCATTCTTGCCAAACGCTTTGCAGACCCCCGTGCAAGCTTTAGAACAAGATTTTGGATGTTTTCTTTCCTGGCAGAGTTTCTCCTTGCAAGATATGGTGGAAAAGCTTTTTGCTGAGTGTAGAGCGGCAAGACACGCAGAAGACGCAGATACGCAGCTCTCCGAAGCTAAGTGCCGGTCCCGGGCTTCTTTCGGCACAAACCGCTCTCAGGAGCTCCCTGCGCTCGCCACAATGCTCTGTGTGCGAAGAAGCCGCTTCTTCGCCTCCGGGAGAATCGGCGAGCGGCAGCTTCCCAAAGGCGAAGATGCAAGCTGCAGCACACAGGCACAGTGTGGGCAGCCTTCAGACTTAGAGAAAACAGTACTTTACCACTCTCCTGCCTTTTCCATGGTTATTCTATTGGAAAAGAACGAGTTTTGGACAACTACCTTTCATTCTTGCCAAACGCTTTGCAGACCCCCGTGCAAGCTTTAGAACAAGATTTTGGATGTTTTCTTTCCTGGCAGAGTTTCTCCTTGCAAGATATGGTGGAAAAGCTTTTTGCTGAGTGTAGAGCGGCAAGACACGCAGAAGACGCAGATACGCAGCTCTCCGAAGCTAAGTGCCGGTCCCGGGCTTCTTTCGGCACAAACCGCTCTCAGGAGCTCCCTGCGCTCGCCACAATGCTCTGTGTGCGAAGAAGCCGCTTCTTCGCCTCCGGGAGAATCGGCGAGCGGCAGCTTCCCAAAGGCGAAGATGCAAGCTGCAGCACACAGGCACAGTGTGGGCAGCCTTCAGACTTAGAGAAAACAGTACTTTACCACTCTCCTGCCTTTTCCATGGTTATTCTATTGGAAAAGAACGAGTTTTGGACAACTACCTTTCATTCTTGCCAAACGCTTTGCAGACCCCCGTGCAAGCTTTAGAACAAGATTTTGGATGTTTTCTTTCCTGGCAGAGTTTCTCCTTGCAAGATATGGTGGAAAAGCTTTTTGCTGAGTGTAGAGCGGCAAGACACGCAGAAGACGCAGATACGCAGCTCTCCGAAGCTAAGTGCCGGTCCCGGGCTTCTTTCGGCACAAACCGCTCTCAGGAGCTCCCTGCGCTCGCCACAATGCTCTGTGTGCGAAGAAGCCGCTTCTTCGCCTCCGGGAGAATCGGCGAGCGGCAGCTTCCCAAAGGCGAAGATGCAAGCTGCAGCACACAGGCACAGTGTGGGCAGCCTTCAGACTTAGAGAAAACAGTACTTTACCACTCTCCTGCCTTTTCCATGGTTATTCTATTGGAAAAGAACGAGTTTTGGACAACTACCTTTCATTCTTGCCAAACGCTTTGCAGACCCCCGTGCAAGCTTTAGAACAAGATTTTGGATGTTTTCTTTCCTGGCAGAGTTTCTCCTTGCAAGATATGGTGGAAAAGCTTTTTGCTGAGTGTAGAGCGGCAAGACACGCAGAAGACGCAGATACGCAGCTCTCCGAAGCTAAGTGCCGGTCCCGGGCTTCTTTCGGCACAAACCGCTCTCAGGAGCTCCCTGCGCTCGCCACAATGCTCTGTGTGCGAAGAAGCCGCTTCTTCGCCTCCGGGAGAATCGGCGAGCGGCAGCTTCCCAAAGGCGAAGATGCAAGCTGCAGCACACAGGCACAGTGTGGGCAGCCTTCAGACTTAGAGAAAACAGTACTTTACCACTCTCCTGCCTTTTCCATGGTTATTCTATTGGAAAAGAACGAGTTTTGGACAACTACCTTTCATTCTTGCCAAACGCTTTGCAGACCCCCGTGCAAGCTTTAGAACAAGATTTTGGATGTTTTCTTTCCTGGCAGAGTTTCTCCTTGCAAGATATGGTGGAAAAGCTTTTTGCTGAGTGTAGAGCGGCAAGACACGCAGAAGACGCAGATACGCAGCTCTCCGAAGCTAAGTGCCGGTCCCGGGCTTCTTTCGGCACAAACCGCTCTCAGGAGCTCCCTGCGCTCGCCACAATGCTCTGTGTGCGAAGAAGCCGCTTCTTCGCCTCCGGGAGAATCGGCGAGCGGCAGCTTCCCAAAGGCGAAGATGCAAGCTGCAGCACACAGGCACAGTGTGGGCAGCCTTCAGACTTAGAGAAAACAGTACTTTACCACTCTCCTGCCTTTTCCATGGTTATTCTATTGGAAAAGAACGAGTTTTGGACAACTACCTTTCATTCTTGCCAAACGCTTTGCAGACCCCCGTGCAAGCTTTAGAACAAGATTTTGGATGTTTTCTTTCCTGGCAGAGTTTCTCCTTGCAAGATATGGTGGAAAAGCTTTTTGCTGAGTGTAGAGCGGCAAGACACGCAGAAGACGCAGATACGCAGCTCTCCGAAGCTAAGTGCCGGTCCCGGGCTTCTTTCGGCACAAACCGCTCTCAGGAGCTCCCTGCGCTCGCCACAATGCTCTGTGTGCGAAGAAGCCGCTTCTTCGCCTCCGGGAGAATCGGCGAGCGGCAGCTTCCCAAAGGCGAAGATGCAAGCTGCAGCACACAGGCACAGTGTGGGCAGCCTTCAGACTTAGAGAAAACAGTACTTTACCACTCTCCTGCCTTTTCCATGGTTATTCTATTGGAAAAGAACGAGTTTTGGACAACTACCTTTCATTCTTGCCAAACGCTTTGCAGACCCCCGTGCAAGCTTTAGAACAAGATTTTGGATGTTTTCTTTCCTGGCAGAGTTTCTCCTTGCAAGATATGGTGGAAAAGCTTTTTGCTGAGTGTAGAGCGGCAAGACACGCAGAAGACGCAGATACGCAGCTCTCCGAAGCTAAGTGCCGGTCCCGGGCTTCTTTCGGCACAAACCGCTCTCAGGAGCTCCCTGCGCTCGCCACAATGCTCTGTGTGCGAAGAAGCCGCTTCTTCGCCTCCGGGAGAATCGGCGAGCGGCAGCTTCCCAAAGGCGAAGATGCAAGCTGCAGCACACAGGCACAGTGTGGGCAGCCTTCAGACTTAGAGAAAACAGTACTTTACCACTCTCCTGCCTTTTCCATGGTTATTCTATTGGAAAAGAACGAGTTTTGGACAACTACCTTTCATTCTTGCCAAACGCTTTGCAGACCCCCGTGCAAGCTTTAGAACAAGATTTTGGATGTTTTCTTTCCTGGCAGAGTTTCTCCTTGCAAGATATGGTGGAAAAGCTTTTTGCTGAGTGTAGAGCGGCAAGACACGCAGAAGACGCAGATACGCAGCTCTCCGAAGCTAAGTGCCGGTCCCGGGCTTCTTTCGGCACAAACCGCTCTCAGGAGCTCCCTGCGCTCGCCACAATGCTCTGTGTGCGAAGAAGCCGCTTCTTCGCCTCCGGGAGAATCGGCGAGCGGCAGCTTCCCAAAGGCGAAGATGCAAGCTGCAGCACACAGGCACAGTGTGGGCAGCCTTCAGACTTAGAGAAAACAGTACTTTACCACTCTCCTGCCTTTTCCATGGTTATTCTATTGGAAAAGAACGAGTTTTGGACAACTACCTTTCATTCTTGCCAAACGCTTTGCAGACCCCCGTGCAAGCTTTAGAACAAGATTTTGGATGTTTTCTTTCCTGGCAGAGTTTCTCCTTGCAAGATATGGTGGAAAAGCTTTTTGCTGAGTGTAGAGCGGCAAGACACGCAGAAGACGCAGATACGCAGCTCTCCGAAGCTAAGTGCCGGTCCCGGGCTTCTTTCGGCACAAACCGCTCTCAGGAGCTCCCTGCGCTCGCCACAATGCTCTGTGTGCGAAGAAGCCGCTTCTTCGCCTCCGGGAGAATCGGCGAGCGGCAGCTTCCCAAAGGCGAAGATGCAAGCTGCAGCACACAGGCACAGTGTGGGCAGCCTTCAGACTTAGAGAAAACAGTACTTTACCACTCTCCTGCCTTTTCCATGGTTATTCTATTGGAAAAGAACGAGTTTTGGACAACTACCTTTCATTCTTGCCAAACGCTTTGCAGACCCCCGTGCAAGCTTTAGAACAAGATTTTGGATGTTTTCTTTCCTGGCAGAGTTTCTCCTTGCAAGATATGGTGGAAAAGCTTTTTGCTGAGTGTAGAGCGGCAAGACACGCAGAAGACGCAGATACGCAGCTCTCCGAAGCTAAGTGCCGGTCCCGGGCTTCTTTCGGCACAAACCGCTCTCAGGAGCTCCCTGCGCTCGCCACAATGCTCTGTGTGCGAAGAAGCCGCTTCTTCGCCTCCGGGAGAATCGGCGAGCGGCAGCTTCCCAAAGGCGAAGATGCAAGCTGCAGCACACAGGCACAGTGTGGGCAGCCTTCAGACTTAGAGAAAACAGTACTTTACCACTCTCCTGCCTTTTCCATGGTTATTCTATTGGAAAAGAACGAGTTTTGGACAACTACCTTTCATTCTTGCCAAACGCTTTGCAGACCCCCGTGCAAGCTTTAGAACAAGATTTTGGATGTTTTCTTTCCTGGCAGAGTTTCTCCTTGCAAGATATGGTGGAAAAGCTTTTTGCTGAGTGTAGAGCGGCAAGACACGCAGAAGACGCAGATACGCAGCTCTCCGAAGCTAAGTGCCGGTCCCGGGCTTCTTTCGGCACAAACCGCTCTCAGGAGCTCCCTGCGCTCGCCACAATGCTCTGTGTGCGAAGAAGCCGCTTCTTCGCCTCCGGGAGAATCGGCGAGCGGCAGCTTCCCAAAGGCGAAGATGCAAGCTGCAGCACACAGGCACAGTGTGGGCAGCCTTCAGACTTAGAGAAAACAGTACTTTACCACTCTCCTGCCTTTTCCATGGTTATTCTATTGGAAAAGAACGAGTTTTGGACAACTACCTTTCATTCTTGCCAAACGCTTTGCAGACCCCCGTGCAAGCTTTAGAACAAGATTTTGGATGTTTTCTTTCCTGGCAGAGTTTCTCCTTGCAAGATATGGTGGAAAAGCTTTTTGCTGAGTGTAGAGCGGCAAGACACGCAGAAGACGCAGATACGCAGCTCTCCGAAGCTAAGTGCCGGTCCCGGGCTTCTTTCGGCACAAACCGCTCTCAGGAGCTCCCTGCGCTCGCCACAATGCTCTGTGTGCGAAGAAGCCGCTTCTTCGCCTCCGGGAGAATCGGCGAGCGGCAGCTTCCCAAAGGCGAAGATGCAAGCTGCAGCACACAGGCACAGTGTGGGCAGCCTTCAGACTTAGAGAAAACAGTACTTTACCACTCTCCTGCCTTTTCCATGGTTATTCTATTGGAAAAGAACGAGTTTTGGACAACTACCTTTCATTCTTGCCAAACGCTTTGCAGACCCCCGTGCA
Organism: Molothrus ater; assembly: GCF_012460135.2. Lineage (NCBI taxonomy): Eukaryota > Metazoa > Chordata > Aves > Passeriformes > Icteridae > Molothrus > Molothrus ater. The sequence goes on along the minus strand of NW_023416768.1, from coordinate 57,708 downwards.
AGCTTTAGAACAAGATTTTGGATGTTTTCTTTCCTGGCAGAGTTTCTCCTTGCAAGATATGGTGGAAAAGCTTTTTGCTGAGTGTAGAGCGGCAAGACACGCAGAAGACGCAGATACGCAGCTCTCCGAAGCTAAGTGCCGGTCCCGGGCTTCTTTCGGCACAAACCGCTCTCAGGAGCTCCCTGCGCTCGCCACAATGCTCTGTGTGCGAAGAAGCCGCTTCTTCGCCTCCGGGAGAATCGGCGAGCGGCAGCTTCCCAAAGGCGAAGATGCAAGCTGCAGCACACAGGCACAGTGTGGGCAGCCTTCAGACTTAGAGAAAACAGTACTTTACCACTCTCCTGCCTTTTCCATGGTTATTCTATTGGAAAAGAACGAGTTTTGGACAACTACCTTTCATTCTTGCCAAACGCTTTGCAGACCCCCGTGCAAGCTTTAGAACAAGATTTTGGATGTTTTCTTTCCTGGCAGAGTTTCTCCTTGCAAGATATGGTGGAAAAGCTTTTTGCTGAGTGTAGAGCGGCAAGACACGCAGAAGACGCAGATACGCAGCTCTCCGAAGCTAAGTGCCGGTCCCGGGCTTCTTTCGGCACAAACCGCTCTCAGGAGCTCCCTGCGCTCGCCACAATGCTCTGTGTGCGAAGAAGCCGCTTCTTCGCCTCCGGGAGAATCGGCGAGCGGCAGCTTCCCAAAGGCGAAGATGCAAGCTGCAGCACACAGGCACAGTGTGGGCAGCCTTCAGACTTAGAGAAAACAGTACTTTACCACTCTCCTGCCTTTTCCATGGTTATTCTATTGGAAAAGAACGAGTTTTGGACAACTACCTTTCATTCTTGCCAAACGCTTTGCAGACCCCCGTGCAAGCTTTAGAACAAGATTTTGGATGTTTTCTTTCCTGGCAGAGTTTCTCCTTGCAAGATATGGTGGAAAAGCTTTTTGCTGAGTGTAGAGCGGCAAGACACGCAGAAGACGCAGATACGCAGCTCTCCGAAGCTAAGTGCCGGTCCCGGGCTTCTTTCGGCACAAACCGCTCTCAGGAGCTCCCTGCGCTCGCCACAATGCTCTGTGTGCGAAGAAGCCGCTTCTTCGCCTCCGGGAGAATCGGCGAGCGGCAGCTTCCCAAAGGCGAAGATGCAAGCTGCAGCACACAGGCACAGTGTGGGCAGCCTTCAGACTTAGAGAAAACAGTACTTTACCACTCTCCTGCCTTTTCCATGGTTATTCTATTGGAAAAGAACGAGTTTTGGACAACTACCTTTCATTCTTGCCAAACGCTTTGCAGACCCCCGTGCAAGCTTTAGAACAAGATTTTGGATGTTTTCTTTCCTGGCAGAGTTTCTCCTTGCAAGATATGGTGGAAAAGCTTTTTGCTGAGTGTAGAGCGGCAAGACACGCAGAAGACGCAGATACGCAGCTCTCCGAAGCTAAGTGCCGGTCCCGGGCTTCTTTCGGCACAAACCGCTCTCAGGAGCTCCCTGCGCTCGCCACAATGCTCTGTGTGCGAAGAAGCCGCTTCTTCGCCTCCGGGAGAATCGGCGAGCGGCAGCTTCCCAAAGGCGAAGATGCAAGCTGCAGCACACAGGCACAGTGTGGGCAGCCTTCAGACTTAGAGAAAACAGTACTTTACCACTCTCCTGCCTTTTCCATGGTTATTCTATTGGAAAAGAACGAGTTTTGGACAACTACCTTTCATTCTTGCCAAACGCTTTGCAGACCCCCGTGCAAGCTTTAGAACAAGATTTTGGATGTTTTCTTTCCTGGCAGAGTTTCTCCTTGCAAGATATGGTGGAAAAGCTTTTTGCTGAGTGTAGAGCGGCAAGACACGCAGAAGACGCAGATACGCAGCTCTCCGAAGCTAAGTGCCGGTCCCGGGCTTCTTTCGGCACAAACCGCTCTCAGGAGCTCCCTGCGCTCGCCACAATGCTCTGTGTGCGAAGAAGCCGCTTCTTCGCCTCCGGGAGAATCGGCGAGCGGCAGCTTCCCAAAGGCGAAGATGCAAGCTGCAGCACACAGGCACAGTGTGGGCAGCCTTCAGACTTAGAGAAAACAGTACTTTACCACTCTCCTGCCTTTTCCATGGTTATTCTATTGGAAAAGAACGAGTTTTGGACAACTACCTTTCATTCTTGCCAAACGCTTTGCAGACCCCCGTGCAAGCTTTAGAACAAGATTTTGGATGTTTTCTTTCCTGGCAGAGTTTCTCCTTGCAAGATATGGTGGAAAAGCTTTTTGCTGAGTGTAGAGCGGCAAGACACGCAGAAGACGCAGATACGCAGCTCTCCGAAGCTAAGTGCCGGTCCCGGGCTTCTTTCGGCACAAACCGCTCTCAGGAGCTCCCTGCGCTCGCCACAATGCTCTGTGTGCGAAGAAGCCGCTTCTTCGCCTCCGGGAGAATCGGCGAGCGGCAGCTTCCCAAAGGCGAAGATGCAAGCTGCAGCACACAGGCACAGTGTGGGCAGCCTTCAGACTTAGAGAAAACAGTACTTTACCACTCTCCTGCCTTTTCCATGGTTATTCTATTGGAAAAGAACGAGTTTTGGACAACTACCTTTCATTCTTGCCAAACGCTTTGCAGACCCCCGTGCAAGCTTTAGAACAAGATTTTGGATGTTTTCTTTCCTGGCAGAGTTTCTCCTTGCAAGATATGGTGGAAAAGCTTTTTGCTGAGTGTAGAGCGGCAAGACACGCAGAAGACGCAGATACGCAGCTCTCCGAAGCTAAGTGCCGGTCCCGGGCTTCTTTCGGCACAAACCGCTCTCAGGAGCTCCCTGCGCTCGCCACAATGCTCTGTGTGCGAAGAAGCCGCTTCTTCGCCTCCGGGAGAATCGGCGAGCGGCAGCTTCCCAAAGGCGAAGATGCAAGCTGCAGCACACAGGCACAGTGTGGGCAGCCTTCAGACTTAGAGAAAACAGTACTTTACCACTCTCCTGCCTTTTCCATGGTTATTCTATTGGAAAAGAACGAGTTTTGGACAACTACCTTTCATTCTTGCCAAACGCTTTGCAGACCCCCGTGCAAGCTTTAGAACAAGATTTTGGATGTTTTCTTTCCTGGCAGAGTTTCTCCTTGCAAGATATGGTGGAAAAGCTTTTTGCTGAGTGTAGAGCGGCAAGACACGCAGAAGACGCAGATACGCAGCTCTCCGAAGCTAAGTGCCGGTCCCGGGCTTCTTTCGGCACAAACCGCTCTCAGGAGCTCCCTGCGCTCGCCACAATGCTCTGTGTGCGAAGAAGCCGCTTCTTCGCCTCCGGGAGAATCGGCGAGCGGCAGCTTCCCAAAGGCGAAGATGCAAGCTGCAGCACACAGGCACAGTGTGGGCAGCCTTCAGACTTAGAGAAAACAGTACTTTACCACTCTCCTGCCTTTTCCATGGTTATTCTATTGGAAAAGAACGAGTTTTGGACAACTACCTTTCATTCTTGCCAAACGCTTTGCAGACCCCCGTGCAAGCTTTAGAACAAGATTTTGGATGTTTTCTTTCCTGGCAGAGTTTCTCCTTGCAAGATATGGTGGAAAAGCTTTTTGCTGAGTGTAGAGCGGCAAGACACGCAGAAGACGCAGATACGCAGCTCTCCGAAGCTAAGTGCCGGTCCCGGGCTTCTTTCGGCACAAACCGCTCTCAGGAGCTCCCTGCGCTCGCCACAATGCTCTGTGTGCGAAGAAGCCGCTTCTTCGCCTCCGGGAGAATCGGCGAGCGGCAGCTTCCCAAAGGCGAAGATGCAAGCTGCAGCACACAGGCACAGTGTGGGCAGCCTTCAGACTTAGAGAAAACAGTACTTTACCACTCTCCTGCCTTTTCCATGGTTATTCTATTGGAAAAGAACGAGTTTTGGACAACTACCTTTCATTCTTGCCAAACGCTTTGCAGACCCCCGTGCAAGCTTTAGAACAAGATTTTGGATGTTTTCTTTCCTGGCAGAGTTTCTCCTTGCAAGATATGGTGGAAAAGCTTTTTGCTGAGTGTAGAGCGGCAAGACACGCAGAAGACGCAGATACGCAGCTCTCCGAAGCTAAGTGCCGGTCCCGGGCTTCTTTCGGCACAAACCGCTCTCAGGAGCTCCCTGCGCTCGCCACAATGCTCTGTGTGCGAAGAAGCCGCTTCTTCGCCTCCGGGAGAATCGGCGAGCGGCAGCTTCCCAAAGGCGAAGATGCAAGCTGCAGCACACAGGCACAGTGTGGGCAGCCTTCAGACTTAGAGAAAACAGTACTTTACCACTCTCCTGCCTTTTCCATGGTTATTCTATTGGAAAAGAACGAGTTTTGGACAACTACCTTTCATTCTTGCCAAACGCTTTGCAGACCCCCGTGCAAGCTTTAGAACAAGATTTTGGATGTTTTCTTTCCTGGCAGAGTTTCTCCTTGCAAGATATGGTGGAAAAGCTTTTTGCTGAGTGTAGAGCGGCAAGACACGCAGAAGACGCAGATACGCAGCTCTCCGAAGCTAAGTGCCGGTCCCGGGCTTCTTTCGGCACAAACCGCTCTCAGGAGCTCCCTGCGCTCGCCACAATGCTCTGTGTGCGAAGAAGCCGCTTCTTCGCCTCCGGGAGAATCGGCGAGCGGCAGCTTCCCAAAGGCGAAGATGCAAGCTGCAGCACACAGGCACAGTGTGGGCAGCCTTCAGACTTAGAGAAAACAGTACTTTACCACTCTCCTGCCTTTTCCATGGTTATTCTATTGGAAAAGAACGAGTTTTGGACAACTACCTTTCATTCTTGCCAAACGCTTTGCAGACCCCCGTGCAAGCTTTAGAACAAGATTTTGGATGTTTTCTTTCCTGGCAGAGTTTCTCCTTGCAAGATATGGTGGAAAAGCTTTTTGCTGAGTGTAGAGCGGCAAGACACGCAGAAGACGCAGATACGCAGCTCTCCGAAGCTAAGTGCCGGTCCCGGGCTTCTTTCGGCACAAACCGCTCTCAGGAGCTCCCTGCGCTCGCCACAATGCTCTGTGTGCGAAGAAGCCGCTTCTTCGCCTCCGGGAGAATCGGCGAGCGGCAGCTTCCCAAAGGCGAAGATGCAAGCTGCAGCACACAGGCACAGTGTGGGCAGCCTTCAGACTTAGAGAAAACAGTACTTTACCACTCTCCTGCCTTTTCCATGGTTATTCTATTGGAAAAGAACGAGTTTTGGACAACTACCTTTCATTCTTGCCAAACGCTTTGCAGACCCCCGTGCAAGCTTTAGAACAAGATTTTGGATGTTTTCTTTCCTGGCAGAGTTTCTCCTTGCAAGATATGGTGGAAAAGCTTTTTGCTGAGTGTAGAGCGGCAAGACACGCAGAAGACGCAGATACGCAGCTCTCCGAAGCTAAGTGCCGGTCCCGGGCTTCTTTCGGCACAAACCGCTCTCAGGAGCTCCCTGCGCTCGCCACAATGCTCTGTGTGCGAAGAAGCCGCTTCTTCGCCTCCGGGAGAATCGGCGAGCGGCAGCTTCCCAAAGGCGAAGATGCAAGCTGCAGCACACAGGCACAGTGTGGGCAGCCTTCAGACTTAGAGAAAACAGTACTTTACCACTCTCCTGCCTTTTCCATGGTTATTCTATTGGAAAAGAACGAGTTTTGGACAACTACCTTTCATTCTTGCCAAACGCTTTGCAGACCCCCGTGCAAGCTTTAGAACAAGATTTTGGATGTTTTCTTTCCTGGCAGAGTTTCTCCTTGCAAGATATGGTGGAAAAGCTTTTTGCTGAGTGTAGAGCGGCAAGACACGCAGAAGACGCAGATACGCAGCTCTCCGAAGCTAAGTGCCGGTCCCGGGCTTCTTTCGGCACAAACCGCTCTCAGGAGCTCCCTGCGCTCGCCACAATGCTCTGTGTGCGAAGAAGCCGCTTCTTCGCCTCCGGGAGAATCGGCGAGCGGCAGCTTCCCAAAGGCGAAGATGCAAGCTGCAGCACACAGGCACAGTGTGGGCAGCCTTCAGACTTAGAGAAAACAGTACTTTACCACTCTCCTGCCTTTTCCATGGTTATTCTATTGGAAAAGAACGAGTTTTGGACAACTACCTTTCATTCTTGCCAAACGCTTTGCAGACCCCCGTGCAAGCTTTAGAACAAGATTTTGGATGTTTTCTTTCCTGGCAGAGTTTCTCCTTGCAAGATATGGTGGAAAAGCTTTTTGCTGAGTGTAGAGCGGCAAGACACGCAGAAGACGCAGATACGCAGCTCTCCGAAGCTAAGTGCCGGTCCCGGGCTTCTTTCGGCACAAACCGCTCTCAGGAGCTCCCTGCGCTCGCCACAATGCTCTGTGTGCGAAGAAGCCGCTTCTTCGCCTCCGGGAGAATCGGCGAGCGGCAGCTTCCCAAAGGCGAAGATGCAAGCTGCAGCACACAGGCACAGTGTGGGCAGCCTTCAGACTTAGAGAAAACAGTACTTTACCACTCTCCTGCCTTTTCCATGGTTATTCTATTGGAAAAGAACGAGTTTTGGACAACTACCTTTCATTCTTGCCAAACGCTTTGCAGACCCCCGTGCAAGCTTTAGAACAAGATTTTGGATGTTTTCTTTCCTGGCAGAGTTTCTCCTTGCAAGATATGGTGGAAAAGCTTTTTGCTGAGTGTAGAGCGGCAAGACACGCAGAAGACGCAGATACGCAGCTCTCCGAAGCTAAGTGCCGGTCCCGGGCTTCTTTCGGCACAAACCGCTCTCAGGAGCTCCCTGCGCTCGCCACAATGCTCTGTGTGCGAAGAAGCCGCTTCTTCGCCTCCGGGAGAATCGGCGAGCGGCAGCTTCCCAAAGGCGAAGATGCAAGCTGCAGCACACAGGCACAGTGTGGGCAGCCTTCAGACTTAGAGAAAACAGTACTTTACCACTCTCCTGCCTTTTCCATGGTTATTCTATTGGAAAAGAACGAGTTTTGGACAACTACCTTTCATTCTTGCCAAACGCTTTGCAGACCCCCGTGCAAGCTTTAGAACAAGATTTTGGATGTTTTCTTTCCTGGCAGAGTTTCTCCTTGCAAGATATGGTGGAAAAGCTTTTTGCTGAGTGTAGAGCGGCAAGACACGCAGAAGACGCAGATACGCAGCTCTCCGAAGCTAAGTGCCGGTCCCGGGCTTCTTTCGGCACAAACCGCTCTCAGGAGCTCCCTGCGCTCGCCACAATGCTCTGTGTGCGAAGAAGCCGCTTCTTCGCCTCCGGGAGAATCGGCGAGCGGCAGCTTCCCAAAGGCGAAGATGCAAGCTGCAGCACACAGGCACAGTGTGGGCAGCCTTCAGACTTAGAGAAAACAGTACTTTACCACTCTCCTGCCTTTTCCATGGTTATTCTATTGGAAAAGAACGAGTTTTGGACAACTACCTTTCATTCTTGCCAAACGCTTTGCAGACCCCCGTGCAAGCTTTAGAACAAGATTTTGGATGTTTTCTTTCCTGGCAGAGTTTCTCCTTGCAAGATATGGTGGAAAAGCTTTTTGCTGAGTGTAGAGCGGCAAGACACGCAGAAGACGCAGATACGCAGCTCTCCGAAGCTAAGTGCCGGTCCCGGGCTTCTTTCGGCACAAACCGCTCTCAGGAGCTCCCTGCGCTCGCCACAATGCTCTGTGTGCGAAGAAGCCGCTTCTTCGCCTCCGGGAGAATCGGCGAGCGGCAGCTTCCCAAAGGCGAAGATGCAAGCTGCAGCACACAGGCACAGTGTGGGCAGCCTTCAGACTTAGAGAAAACAGTACTTTACCACTCTCCTGCCTTTTCCATGGTTATTCTATTGGAAAAGAACGAGTTTTGGACAACTACCTTTCATTCTTGCCAAACGCTTTGCAGACCCCCGTGCAAGCTTTAGAACAAGATTTTGGATGTTTTCTTTCCTGGCAGAGTTTCTCCTTGCAAGATATGGTGGAAAAGCTTTTTGCTGAGTGTAGAGCGGCAAGACACGCAGAAGACGCAGATACGCAGCTCTCCGAAGCTAAGTGCCGGTCCCGGGCTTCTTTCGGCACAAACCGCTCTCAGGAGCTCCCTGCGCTCGCCACAATGCTCTGTGTGCGAAGAAGCCGCTTCTTCGCCTCCGGGAGAATCGGCGAGCGGCAGCTTCCCAAAGGCGAAGATGCAAGCTGCAGCACACAGGCACAGTGTGGGCAGCCTTCAGACTTAGAGAAAACAGTACTTTACCACTCTCCTGCCTTTTCCATGGTTATTCTATTGGAAAAGAACGAGTTTTGGACAACTACCTTTCATTCTTGCCAAACGCTTTGCAGACCCCCGTGCAAGCTTTAGAACAAGATTTTGGATGTTTTCTTTCCTGGCAGAGTTTCTCCTTGCAAGATATGGTGGAAAAGCTTTTTGCTGAGTGTAGAGCGGCAAGACACGCAGAAGACGCAGATACGCAGCTCTCCGAAGCTAAGTGCCGGTCCCGGGCTTCTTTCGGCACAAACCGCTCTCAGGAGCTCCCTGCGCTCGCCACAATGCTCTGTGTGCGAAGAAGCCGCTTCTTCGCCTCCGGGAGAATCGGCGAGCGGCAGCTTCCCAAAGGCGAAGATGCAAGCTGCAGCACACAGGCACAGTGTGGGCAGCCTTCAGACTTAGAGAAAACAGTACTTTACCACTCTCCTGCCTTTTCCATGGTTATTCTATTGGAAAAGAACGAGTTTTGGACAACTACCTTTCATTCTTGCCAAACGCTTTGCAGACCCCCGTGCAAGCTTTAGAACAAGATTTTGGATGTTTTCTTTCCTGGCAGAGTTTCTCCTTGCAAGATATGGTGGAAAAGCTTTTTGCTGAGTGTAGAGCGGCAAGACACGCAGAAGACGCAGATACGCAGCTCTCCGAAGCTAAGTGCCGGTCCCGGGCTTCTTTCGGCACAAACCGCTCTCAGGAGCTCCCTGCGCTCGCCACAATGCTCTGTGTGCGAAGAAGCCGCTTCTTCGCCTCCGGGAGAATCGGCGAGCGGCAGCTTCCCAAAGGCGAAGATGCAAGCTGCAGCACACAGGCACAGTGTGGGCAGCCTTCAGACTTAGAGAAAACAGTACTTTACCACTCTCCTGCCTTTTCCATGGTTATTCTATTGGAAAAGAACGAGTTTTGGACAACTACCTTTCATTCTTGCCAAACGCTTTGCAGACCCCCGTGCAAGCTTTAGAACAAGATTTTGGATGTTTTCTTTCCTGGCAGAGTTTCTCCTTGCAAGATATGGTGGAAAAGCTTTTTGCTGAGTGTAGAGCGGCAAGACACGCAGAAGACGCAGATACGCAGCTCTCCGAAGCTAAGTGCCGGTCCCGGGCTTCTTTCGGCACAAACCGCTCTCAGGAGCTCCCTGCGCTCGCCACAATGCTCTGTGTGCGAAGAAGCCGCTTCTTCGCCTCCGGGAGAATCGGCGAGCGGCAGCTTCCCAAAGGCGAAGATGCAAGCTGCAGCACACAGGCACAGTGTGGGCAGCCTTCAGACTTAGAGAAAACAGTACTTTACCACTCTCCTGCCTTTTCCATGGTTATTCTATTGGAAAAGAACGAGTTTTGGACAACTACCTTTCATTCTTGCCAAACGCTTTGCAGACCCCCGTGCAAGCTTTAGAACAAGATTTTGGATGTTTTCTTTCCTGGCAGAGTTTCTCCTTGCAAGATATGGTGGAAAAGCTTTTTGCTGAGTGTAGAGCGGCAAGACACGCAGAAGACGCAGATACGCAGCTCTCCGAAGCTAAGTGCCGGTCCCGGGCTTCTTTCGGCACAAACCGCTCTCAGGAGCTCCCTGCGCTCGCCACAATGCTCTGTGTGCGAAGAAGCCGCTTCTTCGCCTCCGGGAGAATCGGCGAGCGGCAGCTTCCCAAAGGCGAAGATGCAAGCTGCAGCACACAGGCACAGTGTGGGCAGCCTTCAGACTTAGAGAAAACAGTACTTTACCACTCTCCTGCCTTTTCCATGGTTATTCTATTGGAAAAGAACGAGTTTTGGACAACTACCTTTCATTCTTGCCAAACGCTTTGCAGACCCCCGTGCAAGCTTTAGAACAAGATTTTGGATGTTTTCTTTCCTGGCAGAGTTTCTCCTTGCAAGATATGGTGGAAAAGCTTTTTGCTGAGTGTAGAGCGGCAAGACACGCAGAAGACGCAGATACGCAGCTCTCCGAAGCTAAGTGCCGGTCCCGGGCTTCTTTCGGCACAAACCGCTCTCAGGAGCTCCCTGCGCTCGCCACAATGCTCTGTGTGCGAAGAAGCCGCTTCTTCGCCTCCGGGAGAATCGGCGAGCGGCAGCTTCCCAAAGGCGAAGATGCAAGCTGCAGCACACAGGCACAGTGTGGGCAGCCTTCAGACTTAGAGAAAACAGTACTTTACCACTCTCCTGCCTTTTCCATGGTTATTCTATTGGAAAAGAACGAGTTTTGGACAACTACCTTTCATTCTTGCCAAACGCTTTGCAGACCCCCGTGCAAGCTTTAGAACAAGATTTTGGATGTTTTCTTTCCTGGCAGAGTTTCTCCTTGCAAGATATGGTGGAAAAGCTTTTTGCTGAGTGTAGAGCGGCAAGACACGCAGAAGACGCAGATACGCAGCTCTCCGAAGCTAAGTGCCGGTCCCGGGCTTCTTTCGGCACAAACCGCTCTCAGGAGCTCCCTGCGCTCGCCACAATGCTCTGTGTGCGAAGAAGCCGCTTCTTCGCCTCCGGGAGAATCGGCGAGCGGCAGCTTCCCAAAGGCGAAGATGCAAGCTGCAGCACACAGGCACAGTGTGGGCAGCCTTCAGACTTAGAGAAAACAGTACTTTACCACTCTCCTGCCTTTTCCATGGTTATTCTATTGGAAAAGAACGAGTTTTGGACAACTACCTTTCATTCTTGCCAAACGCTTTGCAGACCCCCGTGCAAGCTTTAGAACAAGATTTTGGATGTTTTCTTTCCTGGCAGAGTTTCTCCTTGCAAGATATGGTGGAAAAGCTTTTTGCTGAGTGTAGAGCGGCAAGACACGCAGAAGACGCAGATACGCAGCTCTCCGAAGCTAAGTGCCGGTCCCGGGCTTCTTTCGGCACAAACCGCTCTCAGGAGCTCCCTGCGCTCGCCACAATGCTCTGTGTGCGAAGAAGCCGCTTCTTCGCCTCCGGGAGAATCGGCGAGCGGCAGCTTCCCAAAGGCGAAGATGCAAGCTGCAGCACACAGGCACAGTGTGGGCAGCCTTCAGACTTAGAGAAAACAGTACTTTACCACTCTCCTGCCTTTTCCATGGTTATTCTATTGGAAAAGAACGAGTTTTGGACAACTACCTTTCATTCTTGCCAAACGCTTTGCAGACCCCCGTGCAAGCTTTAGAACAAGATTTTGGATGTTTTCTTTCCTGGCAGAGTTTCTCCTTGCAAGATATGGTGGAAAAGCTTTTTGCTGAGTGTAGAGCGGCAAGACACGCAGAAGACGCAGATACGCAGCTCTCCGAAGCTAAGTGCCGGTCCCGGGCTTCTTTCGGCACAAACCGCTCTCAGGAGCTCCCTGCGCTCGCCACAATGCTCTGTGTGCGAAGAAGCCGCTTCTTCGCCTCCGGGAGAATCGGCGAGCGGCAGCTTCCCAAAGGCGAAGATGCAAGCTGCAGCACACAGGCACAGTGTGGGCAGCCTTCAGACTTAGAGAAAACAGTACTTTACCACTCTCCTGCCTTTTCCATGGTTATTCTATTGGAAAAGAACGAGTTTTGGACAACTACCTTTCATTCTTGCCAAACGCTTTGCAGACCCCCGTGCAAGCTTTAGAACAAGATTTTGGATGTTTTCTTTCCTGGCAGAGTTTCTCCTTGCAAGATATGGTGGAAAAGCTTTTTGCTGAGTGTAGAGCGGCAAGACACGCAGAAGACGCAGATACGCAGCTCTCCGAAGCTAAGTGCCGGTCCCGGGCTTCTTTCGGCACAAACCGCTCTCAGGAGCTCCCTGCGCTCGCCACAATGCTCTGTGTGCGAAGAAGCCGCTTCTTCGCCTCCGGGAGAATCGGCGAGCGGCAGCTTCCCAAAGGCGAAGATGCAAGCTGCAGCACACAGGCACAGTGTGGGCAGCCTTCAGACTTAGAGAAAACAGTACTTTACCACTCTCCTGCCTTTTCCATGGTTATTCTATTGGAAAAGAACGAGTTTTGGACAACTACCTTTCATTCTTGCCAAACGCTTTGCAGACCCCCGTGCAAGCTTTAGAACAAGATTTTGGATGTTTTCTTTCCTGGCAGAGTTTCTCCTTGCAAGATATGGTGGAAAAGCTTTTTGCTGAGTGTAGAGCGGCAAGACACGCAGAAGACGCAGATACGCAGCTCTCCGAAGCTAAGTGCCGGTCCCGGGCTTCTTTCGGCACAAACCGCTCTCAGGAGCTCCCTGCGCTCGCCACAATGCTCTGTGTGCGAAGAAGCCGCTTCTTCGCCTCCGGGAGAATCGGCGAGCGGCAGCTTCCCAAAGGCGAAGATGCAAGCTGCAGCACACAGGCACAGTGTGGGCAGCCTTCAGACTTAGAGAAAACAGTACTTTACCACTCTCCTGCCTTTTCCATGGTTATTCTATTGGAAAAGAACGAGTTTTGGACAACTACCTTTCATTCTTGCCAAACGCTTTGCAGACCCCCGTGCAAGCTTTAGAACAAGATTTTGGATGTTTTCTTTCCTGGCAGAGTTTCTCCTTGCAAGATATGGTGGAAAAGCTTTTTGCTGAGTGTAGAGCGGCAAGACACGCAGAAGACGCAGATACGCAGCTCTCCGAAGCTAAGTGCCGGTCCCGGGCTTCTTTCGGCACAAACCGCTCTCAGGAGCTCCCTGCGCTCGCCACAATGCTCTGTGTGCGAAGAAGCCGCTTCTTCGCCTCCGGGAGAATCGGCGAGCGGCAGCTTCCCAAAGGCGAAGATGCAAGCTGCAGCACACAGGCACAGTGTGGGCAGCCTTCAGACTTAGAGAAAACAGTACTTTACCACTCTCCTGCCTTTTCCATGGTTATTCTATTGGAAAAGAACGAGTTTTGGACAACTACCTTTCATTCTTGCCAAACGCTTTGCAGACCCCCGTGCAAGCTTTAGAACAAGATTTTGGATGTTTTCTTTCCTGGCAGAGTTTCTCCTTGCAAGATATGGTGGAAAAGCTTTTTGCTGAGTGTAGAGCGGCAAGACACGCAGAAGACGCAGATACGCAGCTCTCCGAAGCTAAGTGCCGGTCCCGGGCTTCTTTCGGCACAAACCGCTCTCAGGAGCTCCCTGCGCTCGCCACAATGCTCTGTGTGCGAAGAAGCCGCTTCTTCGCCTCCGGGAGAATCGGCGAGCGGCAGCTTCCCAAAGGCGAAGATGCAAGCTGCAGCACACAGGCACAGTGTGGGCAGCCTTCAGACTTAGAGAAAACAGTACTTTACCACTCTCCTGCCTTTTCCATGGTTATTCTATTGGAAAAGAACGAGTTTTGGACAACTACCTTTCATTCTTGCCAAACGCTTTGCAGACCCCCGTGCAAGCTTTAGAACAAGATTTTGGATGTTTTCTTTCCTGGCAGAGTTTCTCCTTGCAAGATATGGTGGAAAAGCTTTTTGCTGAGTGTAGAGCGGCAAGACACGCAGAAGACGCAGATACGCAGCTCTCCGAAGCTAAGTGCCGGTCCCGGGCTTCTTTCGGCACAAACCGCTCTCAGGAGCTCCCTGCGCTCGCCACAATGCTCTGTGTGCGAAGAAGCCGCTTCTTCGCCTCCGGGAGAATCGGCGAGCGGCAGCTTCCCAAAGGCGAAGATGCAAGCTGCAGCACACAGGCACAGTGTGGGCAGCCTTCAGACTTAGAGAAAACAGTACTTTACCACTCTCCTGCCTTTTCCATGGTTATTCTATTGGAAAAGAACGAGTTTTGGACAACTACCTTTCATTCTTGCCAAACGCTTTGCAGACCCCCGTGCAAGCTTTAGAACAAGATTTTGGATGTTTTCTTTCCTGGCAGAGTTTCTCCTTGCAAGATATGGTGGAAAAGCTTTTTGCTGAGTGTAGAGCGGCAAGACACGCAGAAGACGCAGATACGCAGCTCTCCGAAGCTAAGTGCCGGTCCCGGGCTTCTTTCGGCACAAACCGCTCTCAGGAGCTCCCTGCGCTCGCCACAATGCTCTGTGTGCGAAGAAGCCGCTTCTTCGCCTCCGGGAGAATCGGCGAGCGGCAGCTTCCCAAAGGCGAAGATGCAAGCTGCAGCACACAGGCACAGTGTGGGCAGCCTTCAGACTTAGAGAAAACAGTACTTTACCACTCTCCTGCCTTTTCCATGGTTATTCTATTGGAAAAGAACGAGTTTTGGACAACTACCTTTCATTCTTGCCAAACGCTTTGCAGACCCCCGTGCAAGCTTTAGAACAAGATTTTGGATGTTTTCTTTCCTGGCAGAGTTTCTCCTTGCAAGATATGGTGGAAAAGCTTTTTGCTGAGTGTAGAGCGGCAAGACACGCAGAAGACGCAGATACGCAGCTCTCCGAAGCTAAGTGCCGGTCCCGGGCTTCTTTCGGCACAAACCGCTCTCAGGAGCTCCCTGCGCTCGCCACAATGCTCTGTGTGCGAAGAAGCCGCTTCTTCGCCTCCGGGAGAATCGGCGAGCGGCAGCTTCCCAAAGGCGAAGATGCAAGCTGCAGCACACAGGCACAGTGTGGGCAGCCTTCAGACTTAGAGAAAACAGTACTTTACCACTCTCCTGCCTTTTCCATGGTTATTCTATTGGAAAAGAACGAGTTTTGGACAACTACCTTTCATTCTTGCCAAACGCTTTGCAGACCCCCGTGCAAGCTTTAGAACAAGATTTTGGATGTTTTCTTTCCTGGCAGAGTTTCTCCTTGCAAGATATGGTGGAAAAGCTTTTTGCTGAGTGTAGAGCGGCAAGACACGCAGAAGACGCAGATACGCAGCTCTCCGAAGCTAAGTGCCGGTCCCGGGCTTCTTTCGGCACAAACCGCTCTCAGGAGCTCCCTGCGCTCGCCACAATGCTCTGTGTGCGAAGAAGCCGCTTCTTCGCCTCCGGGAGAATCGGCGAGCGGCAGCTTCCCAAAGGCGAAGATGCAAGCTGCAGCACACAGGCACAGTGTGGGCAGCCTTCAGACTTAGAGAAAACAGTACTTTACCACTCTCCTGCCTTTTCCATGGTTATTCTATTGGAAAAGAACGAGTTTTGGACAACTACCTTTCATTCTTGCCAAACGCTTTGCAGACCCCCGTGCAAGCTTTAGAACAAGATTTTGGATGTTTTCTTTCCTGGCAGAGTTTCTCCTTGCAAGATATGGTGGAAAAGCTTTTTGCTGAGTGTAGAGCGGCAAGACACGCAGAAGACGCAGATACGCAGCT
>NW_023416768.1:5000-35000 GCF_012460135.2 Molothrus ater | reverse complement strand
TTTTTTTTTTTTTTTTTTTTTTTTTTTTTTTTTTTTTTTTTTTTTTTTTTTTTTTTTTTTTTTTTTTTTTTTTTTTTTTTTTTTTTTTTTTTTTTTTTTTTTTTTTTTTTTTTTTTTTTTTTTTTTTTTTTTTTTTTTTTTTTTTTTTTTTTTTTTTTTTTTTTTTTTTTTTTTTTTTTTTTTTTTTTTTTTTTTTTTTTTTTTTTTTTTTTTTTTTTTTTTTTTTTTTTTTTTTTTTTTTTTTTTTTTTTTTTTTTTTTTTTTTTTTTTTTTTTTTTTTTTTTTTTTTTTTTTTTTTTTTTTTTTTTTTTTTTTTTTTTTTTTTTTTTTTTTTTTTTTTTTTTTTTTTTTTTTTTTTTTTTTTTTTTTTTTTTTTTTTTTTTTTTTTTTTTTTTTTTTTTTTTTTTTTTTTTTTTTTTTTTTTTTTTTTTTTTTTTTTTTTTTTTTTTTTTTTTTTTTTTTTTTTTTTTTTTTTTTTTTTTTTTTTTTTTTTTTTTTTTTTTTTTTTTTTTTTTTTTTTTTTTTTTTTTTTTTTTTTTTTTTTTTTTTTTTTTTTTTTTTTTTTTTTTTTTTTTTTTTTTTTTTTTTTTTTTTTTTTTTTTTTTTTTTTTTTTTTTTTTTTTTTTTTTTTTTTTTTTTTTTTTTTTTTTTTTTTTTTTTTTTTTTTTTTTTTTTTTTTTTTTTTTTTTTTTTTTTTTTTTTTTTTTTTTTTTTTTTTTTTTTTTTTTTTTTTTTTTTTTTTTTTTTTTTTTTTTTTTTTTTTTTTTTTTTTTTTTTTTTTTTTTTTTTTTTTTTTTTTTTTTTTTTTTTTTTTTTTTTTTTTTTTTTTTTTTTTTTTTTTTCTTTTTTTTTTTTTTTTTTTTTTTTTTTTTTTTTTTTTTTTTTTTTTTTTTTTTTTTTTTTTTTTTTTTTTTTTTTTTTTTTTTTTTTTTTTTTTTTTTTTTTTTTTTTTTTTTTTTTTTTTTTTTTTTTTTTTTTTTTTTTTTTTTTTTTTTTTTTTTTTTTTTTTTTTTTTTTTTTTTTTTTTTTTTTTTTTTTTTTTTTTTTTTTTTTTTTTTTTTTTTTTTTTTTTTTTTTTTTTTTTTTTTTTTTTTTTTTTTTTTTTTTTTTTTTTTTTTTTTTTTTTTTTTTTTTTTTTTTTTTTTTTTTTTTTTTTTTTTTTTTTTTTTTTTTTTTTTTTTTTTTTTTTTTTTTTTTTTTTTTTTTTTTTTTTTTTTTTTTTTTTTTTTTTTTTTTTTTTTTTTTTTTTTTTTTTTTTTTTTTTTTTTTTTTTTTTTTTTTTTTTTTTTTTTTTTTTTTTTTTTTTTTTTTTTTTTTTTTTTTTTTTTTTTTTTTTTTTTTTTTTTTTTTTTTTTTTTTTTTTTTTTTTTTTTTTTTTTTTTTTTTTTTTTTTTTTTTTTTTTTTTTTTTTTTTTTTTTTTTTTTTTTTTTTTTTTTTTTTTTTTTTTTTTTTTTTTTTTTTTTTTTTTTTTTTTTTTTTTTTTTTTTTTTTTTTTTTTTTTTTCTTTTTTTTTTTTTTTTTTTTTTTTTTTTTTTTTTTTTTTTTTTTTTTTTTTTTTTTTTTTTTTTTTTTTTTTTTTTTTTTTTTTTTTTTTTTTTTTTTTTTTTTTTTTTTTTTTTTTTTTTTTTTTTTTTTTTTTTTTTTTTTTTTTTTTTTTTTTTTTTTTTTTTTTTTTTTTTTTTTTTTTTTTTTTTTTTTTTTTTTTTTTTTTTTTTTTTTTTTTTTTTTTTTTTTTTTTTTTTTTTTTTTTTTTTTTTTTTTTTTTTTTTTTTTTTTTTTTTTTTTTTTTTTTTTTTTTTTTTTTTTTTTTTTTTTTTTTTTTTTTTTTTTTTTTTTTTTTTTTTTTTTTTTTTTTTTTTTTTTTTTTTTTTTTTTTTTTTTTTTTTTTTTTTTTTTTTTTTTTTTTTTTTTTTTTTTTTTTTTTTTTTTTTTTTTTTTTTTTTTTTTTTTTTTTTTTTTTTTTTTTTTTTTTTTTTTTTTTTTTTTTTTTTTTTTTTTTTTTTTTTTTTTTTTTTTTTTTTTTTTTTTTTTTTTTTTTTTTTTTTTTTTTTTTTTTTTTTTTTTTTTTTTTTTTTTTTTTTTTTTTTTTTTTTTTTTTTTTTTTTTTTTTTTTTTTTTTTTTTTTTTTTTTTTTTTTTTTTTTTTTTTTTTTTTTTTTTTTTTTTTTTTTTTTTTTTTTTTTTTTTTTTTTTTTTTTTTTTTTTTTTTTTTTTTTTTTTTTTTTTTTTTTTTTTTTTTTTTTTTTTTTTTTTTTTTTTTTTTTTTTTTTTTTTTTTTTTTTTTTTTTTTTTTTTTTTTTTTTTTTTTTTTTTTTTTTTTTTTTTTTTTTTTTTTTTTTTTTTTTTTTTTTTTTTTTTTTTTTTTTTTTTTTTTTTTTTTTTTTTTTTTTTTTTTTTTTTTTTTTTTTTTTTTTTTTTTTTTTTTTTTTTTTTTTTTTTTTTTTTTTTTTTTTTTTTTTTTTTTTTTTTTTTTTTTTTTTTTTTTTTTTTTTTTTTTTTTTTTTTTTTTTTTTTTTTTTTTTTTTTTTTTTTTTTTTTTTTTTTTTTTTTTTTTTTTTTTTTTTTTTTTTTTTTTTTTTTTTTTTTTTTTTTTTTTTTTTTTTTTTTTTTTTTTTTTTTTTTTTTTTTTTTTTTTTTTTTTTTTTTTTTTTTTTTTTTTTTTTTTTTTTTTTTTTTTTTTTTTTTTTTTTTTTTTTTTTTTTTTTTTTTTTTTTTTTTTTTTTTTTTTTTTTTTTTTTTTTTTTTTTTTTTTTTTTTTTTTTTTTTTTTTTTTTTTTTTTTTTTTTTTTTTTTTTTTTTTTTTTTTTTTTTTTTTTTTTTTTTTTTTTTTTTTTTTTTTTTTTTTTTTTTTTTTTTTTTTTTTTTTTTTTTTTTTTTTTTTTTTTTTTTTTTTTTTTTTTTTTTTTTTTTTTTTTTTTTTTTTTTTTTTTTTTTTTTTTTTTTTTTTTTTTTTTTTTTTTTTTTTTTTTTTTTTTTTTTTTTTTTTTTTTTTTTTTTTTTTTTTTTTTTTTTTTTTTTTTTTTTTTTTTTTTTTTTTTTTTTTTTTTTTTTTTTTTTTTTTTTTTTTTTTTTTTTTTTTTTTTTTTTTTTTTTTTTTTTTTTTTTTTTTTTTTTTTTTTTTTTTTTTTTTTTTTTTTTTTTTTTTTTTTTTTTTTTTTTTTTTTTTTTTTTTTTTTTTTTTTTTTTTTTTTTTTTTTTTTTTTTTTTTTTTTTTTTTTTTTTTTTTTTTTTTTTTTTTTTTTTTTTTTTTTTTTTTTTTTTTTTTTTTTTTTTTTTTTTTTTTTTTTTTTTTTTTTTTTTTTTTTTTTTTTTTTTTTTTTTTTTTTTTTTTTTTTTTTTTTTTTTTTTTTTTTTTTTTTTTTTTTTTTTTTTTTTTTTTTTTTTTTTTTTTTTTTTTTTTTTTTTTTTTTTTTTTTTTTTTTTTTTTTTTTTTTTTTTTTTTTTTTTTTTTTTTTTTTTTTTTTTTTTTTTTTTTTTTTTTTTTTTTTTTTTTTTTTTTTTTTTTTTTTTTTTTTTTTTTTTTTTTTTTTTTTTTTTTTTTTTTTTTTTTTTTTTTTTTTTTTTTTTTTTTTTTTTTTTTTTTTTTTTTTTTTTTTTTTTTTTTTTTTTTTTTTTTTTTTTTTTTTTTTTTTTTTTTTTTTTTTTTTTTTTTTTTTTTTTTTTTTTTTTTTTTTTTTTTTTTTTTTTTTTTTTTTTTTTTTTTTTTTTTTTTTTTTTTTTTTTTTTTTTTTTTTTTTTTTTTTTTTTTTTTTTTTTTTTTTTTTTTTTTTTTTTTTTTTTTTTTTTTTTTTTTTTTTTTTTTTTTTTTTTTTTTTTTTTTTTTTTTTTTTTTTTTTTTTTTTTTTTTTTTTTTTTTTTTTTTTTTTTTTTTTTTTTTTTTTTTTTTTTTTTTTTTTTTTTTTTTTTTTTTTTTTTTTTTTTTTTTTTTTTTTTTTTTTTTTTTTTTTTTTTTTTTTTTTTTTTTTTTTTTTTTTTTTTTTTTTTTTTTTTTTTTTTTTTTTTTTTTTTTTTTTTTTTTTTTTTTTTTTTTTTTTTTTTTTTTTTTTTTTTTTTTTTTTTTTTTTTTTTTTTTTTTTTTTTTTTTTTTTTTTTTTTTTTTTTTTTTTTTTTTTTTTTTTTTTTTTTTTTTTTTTTTTTTTTTTTTTTTTTTTTTTTTTTTTTTTTTTTTTTTTTTTTTTTTTTTTTTTTTTTTTTTTTTTTTTTTTTTTTTTTTTTTTTTTTTTTTTTTTTTTTTTTTTTTTTTTTTTTTTTTTTTTTTTTTTTTTTTTTTTTTTTTTTTTTTTTTTTTTTTTTTTTTTTTTTTTTTTTTTTTTTTTTTTTTTTTTTTTTTTTTTTTTTTTTTTTTTTTTTTTTTTTTTTTTTTTTTTTTTTTTTTTTTTTTTTTTTTTTT
Organism: Molothrus ater; assembly: GCF_012460135.2. Taxonomy (NCBI): domain Eukaryota; kingdom Metazoa; phylum Chordata; class Aves; order Passeriformes; family Icteridae; genus Molothrus; species Molothrus ater. The sequence goes on along the minus strand of NW_023416768.1, from coordinate 30,610 downwards.
TTTTTTTTTTTTTTTTTTTTTTTTTTTTTTTTTTTTTTTTTTTTTTTTTTTTTTTTTTTTTTTTTTTTTTTTTTTTTTTTTTTTTTTTTTTTTTTTTTTTTTTTTTTTTTTTTTTTTTTTTTTTTTTTTTTTTTTTTTTTTTTTTTTTTTTTTTTTTTTTTTTTTTTTTTTTTTTTTTTTTTTTTTTTTTTTTTTTTTTTTTTTTTTTTTTTTTTTTTTTTTTTTTTTTTTTTTTTTTTTTTTTTTTTTTTTTTTTTTTTTTTTTTTTTTTTTTTTTTTTTTTTTTTTTTTTTTTTTTTTTTTTTTTTTTTTTTTTTTTTTTTTTTTTTTTTTTTTTTTTTTTTTTTTTTTTTTTTTTTTTTTTTTTTTTTTTTTTTTTTTTTTTTTTTTTTTTTTTTTTTTTTTTTTTTTTTTTTTTTTTTTTTTTTTTTTTTTTTTTTTTTTTTTTTTTTTTTTTTTTTTTTTTTTTTTTTTTTTTTTTTTTTTTTTTTTTTTTTTTTTTTTTTTTTTTTTTTTTTTTTTTTTTTTTTTTTTTTTTTTTTTTTTTTTTTTTTTTTTTTTTTTTTTTTTTTTTTTTTTTTTTTTTTTTTTTTTTTTTTTTTTTTTTTTTTTTTTTTTTTTTTTTTTTTTTTTTTTTTTTTTTTTTTTTTTTTTTTTTTTTTTTTTTTTTTTTTTTTTTTTTTTTTTTTTTTTTTTTTTTTTTTTTTTTTTTTTTTTTTTTTTTTTTTTTTTTTTTTTTTTTTTTTTTTTTTTTTTTTTTTTTTTTTTTTTTTTTTTTTTTTTTTTTTTTTTTTTTTTTTTTTTTTTTTTTTTTTTTTTTTTTTTTTTTTTTTTTTTTTTTTTTTTTTTTTTTTTTTTTTTTTTTTTTTTTTTTTTTTTTTTTTTTTTTTTTTTTTTTTTTTTTTTTTTTTTTTTTTTTTTTTTTTTTTTTTTTTTTTTTTTTTTTTTTTTTTTTTTTTTTTTTTTTTTTTTTTTTTTTTTTTTTTTTTTTTTTTTTTTTTTTTTTTTTTTTTTTTTTTTTTTTTTTTTTTTTTTTTTTTTTTTTTTTTTTTTTTTTTTTTTTTTTTTTTTTTTTTTTTTTTTTTTTTTTTTTTTTTTTTTTTTTTTTTTTTTTTTTTTTTTTTTTTTTTTTTTTTTTTTTTTTTTTTTTTTTTTTTTTTTTTTTTTTTTTTTTTTTTTTTTTTTTTTTTTTTTTTTTTTTTTTTTTTTTTTTTTTTTTTTTTTTTTTTTTTTTTTTTTTTTTTTTTTTTTTTTTTTTTTTTTTTTTTTTTTTTTTTTTTTTTTTTTTTTTTTTTTTTTTTTTTTTTTTTTTTTTTTTTTTTTTTTTTTTTTTTTTTTTTTTTTTTTTTTTTTTTTTTTTTTTTTTTTTTTTTTTTTTTTTTTTTTTTTTTTTTTTTTTTTTTTTTTTTTTTTTTTTTTTTTTTTTTTTTTTTTTTTTTTTTTTTTTTTTTTTTTTTTTTTTTTTTTTTTTTTTTTTTTTTTTTTTTTTTTTTTTTTTTTTTTTTTTTTTTTTTTTTTTTTTTTTTTTTTTTTTTTTTTTTTTTTTTTTTTTTTTTTTTTTTTTTTTTTTTTTTTTTTTTTTTTTTTTTTTTTTTTTTTTTTTTTTTTTTTTTTTTTTTTTTTTTTTTTTTTTTTTTTTTTTTTTTTTTTTTTTTTTTTTTTTTTTTTTTTTTTTTTTTTTTTTTTTTTTTTTTTTTTTTTTTTTTTTTTTTTTTTTTTTTTTTTTTTTTTTTTTTTTTTTTTTTTTTTTTTTTTTTTTTTTTTTTTTTTTTTTTTTTTTTTTTTTTTTTTTTTTTTTTTTTTTTTTTTTTTTTTTTTTTTTTTTTTTTTTTTTTTTTTTTTTTTTTTTTTTTTTTTTTTTTTTTTTTTTTTTTTTTTTTTTTTTTTTTTTTTTTTTTTTTTTTTTTTTTTTTTTTTTTTTTTTTTTTTTTTTTTTTTTTTTTTTTTTTTTTTTTTTTTTTTTTTTTTTTTTTTTTTTTTTTTTTTTTTTTTTTTTTTTTTTTTTTTTTTTTTTTTTTTTTTTTTTTTTTTTTTTTTTTTTTTTTTTTTTTTTTTTTTTTTTTTTTTTTTTTTTTTTTTTTTTTTTTTTTTTTTTTTTTTTTTTTTTTTTTTTTTTTTTTTTTTTTTTTTTTTTTTTTTTTTTTTTTTTTTTTTTTTTTTTTTTTTTTTTTTTTTTTTTTTTTTTTTTTTTTTTTTTTTTTTTTTTTTTTTTTTTTTTTTTTTTTTTTTTTTTTTTTTTTTTTTTTTTTTTTTTTTTTTTTTTTTTTTTTTTTTTTTTTTTTTTTTTTTTTTTTTTTTTTTTTTTTTTTTTTTTTTTTTTTTTTTTTTTTTTTTTTTTTTTTTTTTTTTTTTTTTTTTTTTTTTTTTTTTTTTTTTTTTTTTTTTTTTTTTTTTTTTTTTTTTTTTTTTTTTTTTTTTTTTTTTTTTTTTTTTTTTTTTTTTTTTTTTTTTTTTTTTTTTTTTTTTTTTTTTTTTTTTTTTTTTTTTTTTTTTTTTTTTTTTTTTTTTTTTTTTTTTTTTTTTTTTTTTTTTTTTTTTTTTTTTTTTTTTTTTTTTTTTTTTTTTTTTTTTTTTTTTTTTTTTTTTTTTTTTTTTTTTTTTTTTTTTTTTTTTTTTTTTTTTTTTTTTTTTTTTTTTTTTTTTTTTTTTTTTTTTTTTTTTTTTTTTTTTTTTTTTTTTTTTTTTTTTTTTTTTTTTTTTTTTTTTTTTTTTTTTTTTTTTTTTTTTTTTTTTTTTTTTTTTTTTTTTTTTTTTTTTTTTTTTTTTTTTTTTTTTTTTTTTTTTTTTTTTTTTTTTTTTTTTTTTTTTTTTTTTTTTTTTTTTTTTTTTTTTTTTTTTTTTTTTTTTTTTTTTTTTTTTTTTTTTTTTTTTTTTTTTTTTTTTTTTTTTTTTTTTTTTTTTTTTTTTTTTTTTTTTTTTTTTTTTTTTTTTTTTTTTTTTTTTTTTTTTTTTTTTTTTTTTTTTTTTTTTTTTTTTTTTTTTTTTTTTTTTTTTTTTTTTTTTTTTTTTTTTTTTTTTTTTTTTTTTTTTTTTTTTTTTTTTTTTTTTTTTTTTTTTTTTTTTTTTTTTTTTTTTTTTTTTTTTTTTTTTTTTTTTTTTTTTTTTTTTTTTTTTTTTTTTTTTTTTTTTTTTTTTTTTTTTTTTTTTTTTTTTTTTTTTTTTTTTTTTTTTTTTTTTTTTTTTTTTTTTTTTTTTTTTTTTTTTTTTTTTTTTTTTTTTTTTTTTTTTTTTTTTTTTTTTTTTTTTTTTTTTTTTTTTTTTTTTTTTTTTTTTTTTTTTTTTTTTTTTTTTTTTTTTTTTTTTTTTTTTTTTTTTTTTTTTTTTTTTTTTTTTTTTTTTTTTTTTTTTTTTTTTTTTTTTTTTTTTTTTTTTTTTTTTTTTTTTTTTTTTTTTTTTTTTTTTTTTTTTTTTTTTTTTTTTTTTTTTTTTTTTTTTTTTTTTTTTTTTTTTTTTTTTTTTTTTTTTTTTTTTTTTTTTTTTTTTTTTTTTTTTTTTTTTTTTTTTTTTTTTTTTTTTTTTTTTTTTTTTTTTTTTTTTTTTTTTTTTTTTTTTTTTTTTTTTTTTTTTTTTTTTTTTTTTTTTTTTTTTTTTTTTTTTTTTTTTTTTTTTTTTTTTTTTTTTTTTTTTTTTTTTTTTTTTTTTTTTTTTTTTTTTTTTTTTTTTTTTTTTTTTTTTTTTTTTTTTTTTTTTTTTTTTTTTTTTTTTTTTTTATTTTTTTTTTTTTTTTTTTTTTTTTTTTTTTTTTTTTTTTTTTTTTTTTTTTTTTTTTTTTTTTTTTTTTTTTTTTTTTTTTTTTTTTTTTTTTTTTTTTTTTTTTTTTTTTTTTTTTTTTTTTTTTTTTTTTTTTTTTTTTTTTTTTTTTTTTTTTTTTTTTTTTTTTTTTTTTTTTTTTTTTTTTTTTTTTTTTTTTTTTTTTTTTTTTTTTTTTTTTTTTTTTTTTTTTTTTTTTTTTTTTTTTTTTTTTTTTTTTTTTTTTTTTTTTTTTTTTTTTTTTTTTTTTTTTTTTTTTTTTTTTTTTTTTTTTTTTTTTTTTTTTTTTTTTTTTTTTTTTTTTTTTTTTTTTTTTTTTTTTTTTTTTTTTTTTTTTTTTTTTTTTTTTTTTTTTTTTTTTTTTTTTTTTTTTTTTTTTTTTTTTTTTTTTTTTTTTTTTTTTTTTTTTTTTTTTTTTTTTTTTTTTTTTTTTTTTTTTTTTTTTTTTTTTTTTTTTTTTTTTTTTTTTTTTTTTTTTTTTTTTTTTTTTTTTTTTTTTTTTTTTTTTTTTTTTTTTTTTTTTTTTTTTTTTTTTTTTTTTTTTTTTTTTTTTTTTTTTTTTTTTTTTTTTTTTTTTTTTTTTTTTTTTTTTTTTTTTTTTTTTTTTTTTTTTTTTTTTTTTTTTTTTTTTTTTTTTTTTTTTTTTTTTTTTTTTTTTTTTTTTTTTTTTTTTTTTTTTTTTTTTTTTTTTTTTTTTTTTTTTTTTTTTTTTTTTTTTTTTTTTTTTTTTTTTTTTTTTTTTTTTTTTTTTTTTTTTTTTTTTTTTTTTTTTTTTTTTTTTTTTTTTTTTTTTTTTTTTTTTTTTTTTTTTTTTTTTTTTTTTTTTTTTTTTTTTTTTTTTTTTTTTTTTTTTTTTTTTTTTTTTTTTTTTTTTTTTTTTTTTTTTTTTTTTTTTTTTTTTTTTTTTTTTTTTTTTTTTTTTTTTTTTTTTTTTTTTTTTTTTTTTTTTTTTTTTTTTTTTTTTTTTTTTTTTTTTTTTTTTTTTTTTTTTTTTTTTTTTTTTTTTTTTTTTTTTTTTTTTTTTTTTTTTTTTTTTTTTTTTTTTTTTTTTTTTTTTTTTTTTTTTTTTTTTTTTTTTTTTTTTTTTTTTTTTTTTTTTTTTTTTTTTTTTTTTTTTTTTTTTTTTTTTTTTTTTTTTTTTTTTTTTTTTTTTTTTTTTTTTTTTTTTTTTTTTTTTTTTTTTTTTTTTTTTTTTTTTTTTTTTTTTTTTTTTTTTTTTTTTTTTTTTTTTTTTTTTTTTTTTTTTTTTTTTTTTTTTTTTTTTTTTTTTTTTTTTTTTTTTTTTTTTTTTTTTTTTTTTTTTTTTTTTTTTTTTTTTTTTTTTTTTTTTTTTTTTTTTTTTTTTTTTTTTTTTTTTTTTTTTTTTTTTTTTTTTTTTTTTTTTTTTTTTTTTTTTTTTTTTTTTTTTTTTTTTTTTTTTTTTTTTTTTTTTTTTTTTTTTTTTTTTTTTTTTTTTTTTTTTTTTTTTTTTTTTTTTTTTTTTTTTTTTTTTTTTTTTTTTTTTTTTTTTTTTTTTTTTTTTTTTTTTTTTTTTTTTTTTTTTTTTTTTTTTTTTTTTTTTTTTTTTTTTTTTTTTTTTTTTTTTTTTTTTTTTTTTTTTTTTTTTTTTTTTTTTTTTTTTTTTTTTTTTTTTTTTTTTTTTTTTTTTTTTTTTTTTTTTTTTTTTTTTTTTTTTTTTTTTTTTTTTTTTTTTTTTTTTTTTTTTTTTTTTTTTTTTTTTTTTTTTTTTTTTTTTTTTTTTTTTTTTTTTTTTTTTTTTTTTTTTTTTTTTTTTTTTTTTTTTTTTTTTTTTTTTTTTTTTTTTTTTTTTTTTTTTTTTTTTTTTTTTTTTTTTTTTTTTTTTTTTTTTTTTTTTTTTTTTTTTTTTTTTTTTTTTTTTTTTTTTTTTTTTTTTTTTTTTTTTTTTTTTTTTTTTTTTTTTTTTTTTTTTTTTTTTTTTTTTTTTTTTTTTTTTTTTTTTTTTTTTTTTTTTTTTTTTTTTTTTTTTTTTTTTTTTTTTTTTTTTTTTTTTTTTTTTTTTTTTTTTTTTTTTTTTTTTTTTTTTTTTTTTTTTTTTTTTTTTTTTTTTTTTTTTTTTTTTTTTTTTTTTTTTTTTTTTTTTTTTTTTTTTTTTTTTTTTTTTTTTTTTTTTTTTTTTTTTTTTTTTTTTTTTTTTTTTTTTTTTTTTTTTTTTTTTTTTTTTTTTTTTTTTTTTTTTTTTTTTTTTTTTTTTTTTTTTTTTTTTTTTTTTTTTTTTTTTTTTTTTTTTTTTTTTTTTTTTTTTTTTTTTTTTTTTTTTTTTTTTTTTTTTTTTTTTTTTTTTTTTTTTTTTTTTTTTTTTTTTTTTTTTTTTTTTTTTTTTTTTTTTTTTTTTTTTTTTTTTTTTTTTTTTTTTTTTTTTTTTTTTTTTTTTTTTTTTTTTTTTTTTTTTTTTTTTTTTTTTTTTTTTTTTTTTTTTTTTTTTTTTTTTTTTTTTTTTTTTTTTTTTTTTTTTTTTTTTTTTTTTTTTTTTTTTTTTTTTTTTTTTTTTTTTTTTTTTTTTTTTTTTTTTTTTTTTTTTTTTTTTTTTTTTTTTTTTTTTTTTTTTTTTTTTTTTTTTTTTTTTTTTTTTTTTTTTTTTTTTTTTTTTTTTTTTTTTTTTTTTTTTTTTTTTTTTTTTTTTTTTTTTTTTTTTTTTTTTTTTTTTTTTTTTTTTTTTTTTTTTTTTTTTTTTTTTTTTTTTTTTTTTTTTTTTTTTTTTTTTTTTTTTTTTTTTTTTTTTTTTTTTTTTTTTTTTTTTTTTTTTTTTTTTTTTTTTTTTTTTTTTTTTTTTTTTTTTTTTTTTTTTTTTTTTTTTTTTTTTTTTTTTTTTTTTTTTTTTTTTTTTTTTTTTTTTTTTTTTTTTTTTTTTTTTTTTTTTTTTTTTTTTTTTTTTTTTTTTTTTTTTTTTTTTTTTTTTTTTTTTTTTTTTTTTTTTTTTTTTTTTTTTTTTTTTTTTTTTTTTTTTTTTTTTTTTTTTTTTTTTTTTTTTTTTTTTTTTTTTTTTTTTTTTTTTTTTTTTTTTTTTTTTTTTTTTTTTTTTTTTTTTTTTTTTTTTTTTTTTTTTTTTTTTTTTTTTTTTTTTTTTTTTTTTTTTTTTTTTTTTTTTTTTTTTTTTTTTTTTTTTTTTTTTTTTTTTTTTTTTTTTTTTTTTTTTTTTTTTTTTTTTTTTTTTTTTTTTTTTTTTTTTTTTTTTTTTTTTTTTTTTTTTTTTTTTTTTTTTTTTTTTTTTTTTTTTTTTTTTTTTTTTTTTTTTTTTTTTTTTTTTTTTTTTTTTTTTTTTTTTTTTTTTTTTTTTTTTTTTTTTTTTTTTTTTTTTTTTTTTTTTTTTTTTTTTTTTTTTTTTTTTTTTTTTTTTTTTTTTTTTTTTTTTTTTTTTTTTTTTTTTTTTTTTTTTTTTTTTTTTTTTTTTTTTTTTTTTTTTTTTTTTTTTTTTTTTTTTTTTTTTTTTTTTTTTTTTTTTTTTTTTTTTTTTTTTTTTTTTTTTTTTTTTTTTTTTTTTTTTTTTTTTTTTTTTTTTTTTTTTTTTTTTTTTTTTTTTTTTTTTTTTTTTTTTTTTTTTTTTTTTTTTTTTTTTTTTTTTTTTTTTTTTTTTTTTTTTTTTTTTTTTTTTTTTTTTTTTTTTTTTTTTTTTTTTTTTTTTTTCTTTTTTTTTTTTTTTTTTTTTTTTTTTTTTTTTTTTTTTTTTTTTTTTTTTTTTTTTTTTTTTTTTTTTTTTTTTTTTTTTTTTTTTTTTTTTTTTTTTTTTTTTTTTTTTTTTTTTTTTTTTTTTTTTTTTTTTTTTTTTTTTTTTTTTTTTTTTTTTTTTTTTTTTTTTTTTTTTTTTTTTTTTTTTTTTTTTTTTTTTTTTTTTTTTTTTTTTTTTTTTTTTTTTTTTTTTTTTTTTTTTTTTTTTTTTTTTTTTTTTTTTTTTTTTTTTTTTTTTTTTTTTTTTTTTTTTTTTTTTTTTTTTTTTTTTTTTTTTTTTTTTTTTTTTTTTTTTTTTTTTTTTTTTTTTTTTTTTTTTTTTTTTTTTTTTTTTTTTTTTTTTTTTTTATTTTTTTTTTTTTTTTTTTTTTTTTTTTTTTTTTTTTTTTTTTTTTTTTTTTTTTTTTTTTTTTTTTTTTTTTTTTTTTTTTTTTTTTTTTTTTTTTTTTTTTTTTTTTTTTTTTTTTTTTTTTTTTTTTTTTTTTTTTTTTTTTTTTTTTTTTTTTTTTTTTTTTTTTTTTTTTTTTTTTTTTTTTTTTTTTTTTTTTTTTTTTTTTTTTTTTTTTTTTTTTTTTTTTTTTTTTTTTTTTTTTTTTTTTTTTTTTTTTTTTTTTTTTTTTTTTTTTTTTTTTTTTTTTTTTTTTTTTTTTTTTTTTTTTTTTTTTTTTTTTTTTTTTTTTTTTTTTTTTTTTTTTTTTTTTTTTTTTTTTTTTTTTTTTTTTTTTTTTTTTTTTTTTTTTTTTTTTTTTTTTTTTTTTTTTTTTTTTTTTTTTTTTTTTTTTTTTTTTTTTTTTTTTTTTTTTTTTTTTTTTTTTTTTTTTTTTTTTTTTTTTTTTTTTTTTTTTTTTTTTTTTTTTTTTTTTTTTTTTTTTTTTTTTTTTTTTTTTTTTTTTTTTTTTTTTTTTTTTTTTTTTTTTTTTTTTTTTTTTTTTTTTTTTTTTTTTTTTTTTTTTTTTTTTTTTTTTTTTTTTTTTTTTTTTTTTTTTTTTTTTTTTTTTTTTTTTTTTTTTTTTTTTTTTTTTTTTTTTTTTTTTTTTTTTTTTTTTTTTTTTTTTTTTTTTTTTTTTTTTTTTTTTTTTTTTTTTTTTTTTTTTTTTTTTTTTTTTTTTTTTTTTTTTTTTTTTTTTTTTTTTTTTTTTTTTTTTTTTTTTTTTTTTTTTTTTTTTTTTTTTTTTTTTTTTTTTTTTTTTTTTTTTTTTTTTTTTTTTTTTTTTTTTTTTTTTTTTTTTTTTTTTTTTTTTTTTTTTTTTTTTTTTTTTTTTTTTTTTTTTTTTTTTTTTTTTTTTTTTTTTTTTTTTTTTTTTTTTTTTTTTTTTTTTTTTTTTTTTTTTTTTTTTTTTTTTTTTTTTTTTTTTTTTTTTTTTTTTTTTTTTTTTTTTTTTTTTTTTTTTTTTTTTTTTTTTTTTTTTTTTTTTTTTTTTTTTTTTTTTTTTTTTTTTTTTTTTTTTTTTTTTTTTTTTTTTTTTTTTTTTTTTTTTTTTTTTTTTTTTTTTTTTTTTTTTTTTTTTTTTTTTTTTTTTTTTTTTTTTTTTTTTTTTTTTTTTTTTTTTTTTTTTTTTTTTTTTTTTTTTTTTTTTTTTTTTTTTTTTTTTTTTTTTTTTTTTTTTTTTTTTTTTTTTTTTTTTTTTTTTTTTTTTTTTTTTTTTTTTTTTTTTTTTTTTTTTTTTTTTTTTTTTTTTTTTTTTTTTTTTTTTTTTTTTTTTTTTTTTTTTTTTTTTTTTTTTTTTTTTTTTTTTTTTTTTTTTTTTTTTTTTTTTTTTTTTTTTTTTTTTTTTTTTTTTTTTTTTTTTTTTTTTTTTTTTTTTTTTTTTTTTTTTTTTTTTTTTTTTTTTTTTTTTTTTTTTTTTTTTTTTTTTTTTTTTTTTTTTTTTTTTTTTTTTTTTTTTTTTTTTTTTTTTTTTTTTTTTTTTTTTTTTTTTTTTTTTTTTTTTTTTTTTTTTTTTTTTTTTTTTTTTTTTTTTTTTTTTTTTTTTTTTTTTTTTTTTTTTTTTTTTTTTTTTTTTTTTTTTTTTTTTTTTTTTTTTTTTTTTTTTTTTTTTTTTTTTTTTTTTTTTTTTTTTTTTTTTTTTTTTTTTTTTTTTTTTTTTTTTTTTTTTTTTTTTTTTTTTTTTTTTTTTTTTTTTTTTTTTTTTTTTTTTTTTTTTTTTTTTTTTTTTTTTTTTTTTTTTTTTTTTTTTTTTTTTTTTTTTTTTTTTTTTTTTTTTTTTTTTTTTTTTTTTTTTTTTTTTTTTTTTTTTTTTTTTTTTTTTTTTTTTTTTTTTTTTTTTTTTTTTTTTTTTTTTTTTTTTTTTTTTTTTTTTTTTTTTTTTTTTTTTTTTTTTTTTTTTTTTTTTTTTTTTTTTTTTTTTTTTTTTTTTTTTTTTTTTTTTTTTTTTTTTTTTTTTTTTTTTTTTTTTTTTTTTTTTTTTTTTTTTTTTTTTTTTTTTTTTTTTTTTTTTTTTTTTTTTTTTTTTTTTTTTTTTTTTTTTTTTTTTTTTTTTTTTTTTTTTTTTTTTTTTTTTTTTTTTTTTTTTTTTTTTTTTTTTTTTTTTTTTTTTTTTTTTTTTTTTTTTTTTTTTTTTTTTTTTTTTTTTTTTTTTTTTTTTTTTTTTTTTTTTTTTTTTTTTTTTTTTTTTTTTTTTTTTTTTTTTTTTTTTTTTTTTTTTTTTTTTTTTTTTTTTTTTTTTTTTTTTTTTTTTTTTTTTTTTTTTTTTTTTTTTTTTTTTTTTTTTTTTTTTTTTTTTTTTTTTTTTTTTTTTTTTTTTTTTTTTTTTTTTTTTTTTTTTTTTTTTTTTTTTTTTTTTTTTTTTTTTTTTTTTTTTTTTTTTTTTTTTTTTTTTTTTTTTTTTTTTTTTTTTTTTTTTTTTTTTTTTTTTTTTTTTTTTTTTTTTTTTTTTTTTTTTTTTTTTTTTTTTTTTTTTTTTTTTTTTTTTTTTTTTTTTTTTTTTTTTTTTTTTTTTTTTTTTTTTTTTTTTTTTTTTTTTTTTTTTTTTTTTTTTTTTTTTTTTTTTTTTTTTTTTTTTTTTTTTTTTTTTTTTTTTTTTTTTTTTTTTTTTTTTTTTTTTTTTTTTTTTTTTTTTTTTTTTTTTTTTTTTTTTTTTTTTTTTTTTTTTTTTTTTTTTTTTTTTTTTTTTTTTTTTTTTTTTTTTTTTTTTTTTTTTTTTTTTTTTTTTTTTTTTTTTTTTTTTTTTTTTTTTTTTTTTTTTTTTTTTTTTTTTTTTTTTTTTTTTTTTTTTTTTTTTTTTTTTTTTTTTTTTTTTTTTTTTTTTTTTTTTTTTTTTTTTTTTTTTTTTTTTTTTTTTTTTTTTTTTTTTTTTTTTTTTTTTTTTTTTTTTTTTTTTTTTTTTTTTTTTTTTTTTTTTTTTTTTTTTTTTTTTTTTTTTTTTTTTTTTTTTTTTTTTTTTTTTTTTTTTTTTTTTTTTTTTTTTTTTTTTTTTTTTTTTTTTTTTTTTTTTTTTTTTTTTTTTTTTTTTTTTTTTTTTTTTTTTTTTTTTTTTTTTTTTTTTTTTTTTTTTTTTTTTTTTTTTTTTTTTTTTTTTTTTTTTTTTTTTTTTTTTTTTTTTTTTTTTTTTTTTTTTTTTTTTTTTTTTTTTTTTTTTTTTTTTTTTTTTTTTTTTTTTTTTTTTTTTTTTTTTTTTTTTTTTTTTTTTTTTTTTTTTTTTTTTTTTTTTTTTTTTTTTTTTTTTTTTTTTTTTTTTTTTTTTTTTTTTTTTTTTTTTTTTTTTTTTTTTTTTTTTTTTTTTTTTTTTTTTTTTTTTTTTTTTTTTTTTTTTTTTTTTTTTTTTTTTTTTTTTTTTTTTTTTTTTTTTTTTTTTTTTTTTTTTTTTTTTTTTTTTTTTTTTTTTTTTTTTTTTTTTTTTTTTTTTTTTTTTTTTTTTTTTTTTTTTTTTTTTTTTTTTTTTTTTTTTTTTTTTTTTTTTTTTTTTTTTTTTTTTTTTTTTTTTTTTTTTTTTTTTTTTTTTTTTTTTTTTTTTTTTTTTTTTTTTTTTTTTTTTTTTTTTTTTTTTTTTTTTTTTTTTTTTTTTTTTTTTTTTTTTTTTTTTTTTTTTTTTTTTTTTTTTTTTTTTTTTTTTTTTTTTTTTTTTTTTTTTTTTTTTTTTTTTTTTTTTTTTTTTTTTTTTTTTTTTTTTTTTTTTTTTTTTTTTTTTTTTTTTTTTTTTTTTTTTTTTTTTTTTTTTTTTTTTTTTTTTTTTTTTTTTTTTTTTTTTTTTTTTTTTTTTTTTTTTTTTTTTTTTTTTTTTTTTTTTTTTTTTTTTTTTTTTTTTTTTTTTTTTTTTTTTTTTTTTTTTTTTTTTTTTTTTTTTTTTTTTTTTTTTTTTTTTTTTTTTTTTTTTTTTTTTTTTTTTTTTTTTTTTTTTTTTTTTTTTTTTTTTTTTTTTTTTTTTTTTTTTTTTTTTTTTTTTTTTTTTTTTTTTTTTTTTTTTTTTTTTTTTTTTTTTTTTTTTTTTTTTTTTTTTTTTTTTTTTTTTTTTTTTTTTTTTTTTTTTTTTTTTTTTTTTTTTTTTTTTTTTTTTTTTTTTTTTTTTTTTTTTTTTTTTTTTTTTTTTTTTTTTTTTTTTTTTTTTTTTTTTTTTTTTTTTTTTTTTTTTTTTTTTTTTTTTTTTTTTTTTTTTTTTTTTTTTTTTTTTTTTTTTTTTTTTTTTTTTTTTTTTTTTTTTTTTTTTTTTTTTTTTTTTTTTTTTTTTTTTTTTTTTTTTTTTTTTTTTTTTTTTTTTTTTTTTTTTTTTTTTTTTTTTTTTTTTTTTTTTTTTTTTTTTTTTTTTTTTTTTTTTTTTTTTTTTTTTTTTTTTTTTTTTTTTTTTTTTTTTTTTTTTTTTTTTTTTTTTTTTTTTTTTTTTTTTTTTTTTTTTTTTTTTTTTTTTTTTTTTTTTTTTTTTTTTTTTTTTTTTTTTTTTTTTTTTTTTTTTTTTTTTTTTTTTTTTTTTTTTTTTTTTTTTTTTTTTTTTTTTTTTTTTTTTTTTTTTTTTTTTTTTTTTTTTTTTTTTTTTTTTTTTTTTTTTTTTTTTTTTTTTTTTTTTTTTTTTTTTTTTTTTTTTTTTTTTTTTTTTTTTTTTTTTTTTTTTTTTTTTTTTTTTTTTTTTTTTTTTTTTTTTTTTTTTTTTTTTTTTTTTTTTTTTTTTTTTTTTTTTTTTTTTTTTTTTTTTTTTTTTTTTTTTTTTTTTTTTTTTTTTTTTTTTTTTTTTTTTTTTTTTTTTTTTTTTTTTTTTTTTTTTTTTTTTTTTTTTTTTTTTTTTTTTTTTTTTTTTTTTTTTTTTTTTTTTTTTTTTTTTTTTTTTTTTTTTTTTTTTTTTTTTTTTTTTTTTTTTTTTTTTTTTTTTTTTTTTTTTTTTTTTTTTTTTTTTTTTTTTTTTTTTTTTTTTTTTTTTTTTTTTTTTTTTTTTTTTTTTTTTTTTTTTTTTTTTTTTTTTTTTTTTTTTTTTTTTTTTTTTTTTTTTTTTTTTTTTTTTTTTTTTTTTTTTTTTTTTTTTTTTTTTTTTTTTTTTTTTTTTTTTTTTTTTTTTTTTTTTTTTTTTTTTTTTTTTTTTTTTTTTTTTTTTTTTTTTTTTTTTTTTTTTTTTTTTTTTTTTTTTTTTTTTTTTTTTTTTTTTTTTTTTTTTTTTTTTTTTTTTTTTTTTTTTTTTTTTTTTTTTTTTTTTTTTTTTTTTTTTTTTTTTTTTTTTTTTTTTTTTTTTTTTTTTTTTTTTTTTTTTTTTTTTTTTTTTTTTTTTTTTTTTTTTTTTTTTTTTTTTTTTTTTTTTTTTTTTTTTTTTTTTTTTTTTTTTTTTTTTTTTTTTTTTTTTTTTTTTTTTTTTTTTTTTTTTTTTTTTTTTTTTTTTTTTTTTTTTTTTTTTTTTTTTTTTTTTTTTTTTTTTTTTTTTTTTTTTTTTTTTTTTTTTTTTTTTTTTTTTTTTTTTTTTTTTTTTTTTTTTTTTTTTTTTTTTTTTTTTTTTTTTTTTTTTTTTTTTTTTTTTTTTTTTTTTTTTTTTTTTTTTTTTTTTTTTTTTTTTTTTTTTTTTTTTTTTTTTTTTTTTTTTTTTTTTTTTTTTTTTTTTTTTTTTTTTTTTTTTTTTTTTTTTTTTTTTTTTTTTTTTTTTTTTTTTTTTTTTTTTTTTTTTTTTTTTTTTTTTTTTTTTTTTTTTTTTTTTTTTTTTTTTTTTTTTTTTTTTTTTTTTTTTTTTTTTTTTTTTTTTTTTTTTTTTTTTTTTTTTTTTTTTTTTTTTTTTTTTTTTTTTTTTTTTTTTTTTTTTTTTTTTTTTTTTTTTTTTTTTTTTTTTTTTTTTTTTTTTTTTTTTTTTTTTTTTTTTTTTTTTTTTTTTTTTTTTTTTTTTTTTTTTTTTTTTTTTTTTTTTTTTTTTTTTTTTTTTTTTTTTTTTTTTTTTTTTTTTTTTTTTTTTTTTTTTTTTTTTTTTTTTTTTTTTTTTTTTTTTTTTTTTTTTTTTTTTTTTTTTTTTTTTTTTTTTTTTTTTTTTTTTTTTTTTTTTTTTTTTTTTTTTTTTTTTTTTTTTTTTTTTTTTTTTTTTTTTTTTTTTTTTTTTTTTTTTTTTTTTTTTTTTTTTTTTTTTTTTTTTTTTTTTTTTTTTTTTTTTTTTTTTTTTTTTTTTTTTTTTTTTTTTTTTTTTTTTTTTTTTTTTTTTTTTTTTTTTTTTTTTTTTTTTTTTTTTTTTTTTTTTTTTTTTTTTTTTTTTTTTTTTTTTTTTTTTTTTTTTTTTTTTTTTTTTTTTTTTTTTTTTTTTTTTTTTTTTTTTTTTTTTTTTTTTTTTTTTTTTTTTTTTTTTTTTTTTTTTTTTTTTTTTTTTTTTTTTTTTTTTTTTTTTTTTTTTTTTTTTTTTTTTTTTTTTTTTTTTTTTTTTTTTTTTTTTTTTTTTTTTTTTTTTTTTTTTTTTTTTTTTTTTTTTTTTTTTTTTTTTTTTTTTTTTTTTTTTTTTTTTTTTTTTTTTTTTTTTTTTTTTTTTTTTTTTTTTTTTTTTTTTTTTTTTTTTTTTTTTTTTTTTTTTTTTTTTTTTTTTTTTTTTTTTTTTTTTTTTTTTTTTTTTTTTTTTTTTTTTTTTTTTTTTTTTTTTTTTTTTTTTTTTTTTTTTTTTTTTTTTTTTTTTTTTTTTTTTTTTTTTTTTTTTTTTTTTTTTTTTTTTTTTTTTTTTTTTTTTTTTTTTTTTTTTTTTTTTTTTTTTTTTTTTTTTTTTTTTTTTTTTTTTTTTTTTTTTTTTTTTTTTTTTTTTTTTTTTTATTTTTTTTTTTTTTTTTTTTTTTTTTTTTTTTTTTTTTTTTTTTTTTTTTTTTTTTTTTTTTTTTTTTTTTTTTTTTTTTTTTTTTTTTTTTTTTTTTTTTTTTTTTTTTTTTTTTTTTTTTTTTTTTTTTTTTTTTTTTTTTTTTTTTTTTTTTTTTTTTTTTTTTTTTTTTTTTTTTTTTTTTTTTTTTTTTTTTTTTTTTTTTTTTTTTTTTTTTTTTTTTTTTTTTTTTTTTTTTTTTTTTTTTTTTTTTTTTTTTTTTTTTTTTTTTTTTTTTTTTTTTTTTTTTTTTTTTTTTTTTTTTTTTTTTTTTTTTTTTTTTTTTTTTTTTTTTTTTTTTTTTTTTTTTTTTTTTTTTTTTTTTTTTTTTTTTTTTTTTTTTTTTTTTTTTTTTTTTTTTTTTTTTTTTTTTTTTTTTTTTTTTTTTTTTTTTTTTTTTTTTTTTTTTTTTTTTTTTTTTTTTTTTTTTTTTTTTTTTTTTTTTTTTTTTTTTTTTTTTTTTTTTTTTTTTTTTTTTTTTTTTTTTTTTTTTTTTTTTTTTTTTTTTTTTTTTTTTTTTTTTTTTTTTTTTTTTTTTTTTTTTTTTTTTTTTTTTTTTTTTTTTTTTTTTTTTTTTTTTTTTTTTTTTTTTTTTTTTTTTTTTTTTTTTTTTTTTTTTTTTTTTTTTTTTTTTTTTTTTTTTTTTTTTTTTTTTTTTTTTTTTTTTTTTTTTTTTTTTTTTTTTTTTTTTTTTTTTTTTTTTTTTTTTTTTTTTTTTTTTTTTTTTTTTTTTTTTTTTTTTTTTTTTTTTTTTTTTTTTTTTTTTTTTTTTTTTTTTTTTTTTTTTTTTTTTTTTTTTTTTTTTTTTTTTTTTTTTTTTTTTTTTTTTTTTTTTTTTTTTTTTTTTTTTTTTTTTTTTTTTTTTTTTTTTTTTTTTTTTTTTTTTTTTTTTTTTTTTTTTTTTTTTTTTTTTTTTTTTTTTTTTTTTTTTTTTTTTTTTTTTTTTTTTTTTTTTTTTTTTTTTTTTTTTTTTTTTTTTTTTTTTTTTTTTTTTTTTTTTTTTTTTTTTTTTTTTTTTTTTTTTTTTTTTTTTTTTTTTTTTTTTTTTTTTTTTTTTTTTTTTTTTTTTTTTTTTTTTTTTTTTTTTTTTTTTTTTTTTTTTTTTTTTATTTTTTTTTTTTTTTTTTTTTTTTTTTTTTTTTTTTTTTTTTTTTTTTTTTTTTTTTTTTTTTTTTTTTTTTTTTTTTTTTTTTTTTTTTTTTTTTTTTTTTTTTTTTTTTTTTTTTTTTTTTTTTTTTTTTTTTTTTTTTTTTTTTTTTTTTTTTTTTTTTTTTTTTTTTTTTTTTTTTTTTTTTTTTTTTTTTTTTTTTTTTTTTTTTTTTTTTTTTTTTTTTTTTTTTTTTTTTTTTTTTTTTTTTTTTTTTTTTTTTTTTTTTTTTTTTTTTTTTTTTTTTTTTTTTTTTTTTTTTTTTTTTTTTTTTTTTTTTTTTTTTTTTTTTTTTTTTTTTTTTTTTTTTTTTTTTTTTTTTTTTTTTTTTTTTTTTTTTTTTTTTTTTTTTTTTTTTTTTTTTTTTTTTTTTTTTTTTTTTTTTTTTTTTTTTTTTTTTTTTTTTTTTTTTTTTTTTTTTTTTTTTTTTTTTTTTTTTTTTTTTTTTTTTTTTTTTTTTTTTTTTTTTTTTTTTTTTTTTTTTTTTTTTTTTTTTTTTTTTTTTTTTTTTTTTTTTTTTTTTTTTTTTTTTTTTTTTTTTTTTTTTTTTTTTTTTTTTTTTTTTTTTTTTTTTTTTTTTTTTTTTTTTTTTTTTTTTTTTTTTTTTTTTTTTTTTTTTTTTTTTTTTTTTTTTTTTTTTTTTTTTTTTTTTTTTTTTTTTTTTTTTTTTTTTTTTTTTTTTTTTTTTTTTTTTTTTTTTTTTTTTTTTTTTTTTTTTTTTTTTTTTTTTTTTTTTTTTTTTTTTTTTTTTTTTTTTTTTTTTTTTTTTTTTTTTTTTTTTTTTTTTTTTTTTTTTTTTTTTTTTTTTTTTTTTTTTTTTTTTTTTTTTTTTTTTTTTTTTTTTTTTTTTTTTTTTTTTTTTTTTTTTTTTTTTTTTTTTTTTTTTTTTTTTTTTTTTTTTTTTTTTTTTTTTTTTTTTTTTTTTTTTTTTTTTTTTTTTTTTTTTTTTTTTTTTTTTTTTTTTTTTTTTTTTTTTTTTTTTTTTTTTTTTTTTTTTTTTTTTTTTTTTTTTTTTTTTTTTTTTTTTTTTTTTTTTTTTTTTTTTTTTTTTTTTTTTTTTTTTTTTTTTTTTTTTTTTTTTTTTTTTTTTTTTTTTTTTTTTTTTTTTTTTTTTTTTTTTTTTTTTTTTTTTTTTTTTTTTTTTTTTTTTTTTTTTTTTTTTTTTTTTTTTTTTTTTTTTTTTTTTTTTTTTTTTTTTTTTTTTTTTTTTTTTTTTTTTTTTTTTTTTTTTTTTTTTTTTTTTTTTTTTTTTTTTTTTTTTTTTTTTTTTTTTTTTTTTTTTTTTTTTTTTTTTTTTTTTTTTTTTTTTTTTTTTTTTTTTTTTTTTTTTTTTTTTTTTTTTTTTTTTTTTTTTTTTTTTTTTTTTTTTTTTTTTTTTTTTTTTTTTTTTTTTTTTTTTTTTTTTTTTTTTTTTTTTTTTTTTTTTTTTTTTTTTTTTTTTTTTTTTTTTTTTTTTTTTTTTTTTTTTTTTTTTTTTTTTTTTTTTTTTTTTTTTTTTTTTTTTTTTTTTTTTTTTTTTTTTTTTTTTTTTTTTTTTTTTTTTTTTTTTTTTTTTTTTTTTTTTTTTTTTTTTTTTTTTTTTTTTTTTTTTTTTTTTTTTTTTTTTTTTTTTTTTTTTTTTTTTTTTTTTTTTTTTTTTTTTTTTTTTTTTTTTTTTTTTTTTTTTTTTTTTTTTTTTTTTTTTTTTTTTTTTTTTTTTTTTTTTTTTTTTTTTTTTTTTTTTTTTTTTTTTTTTTTTTTTTTTTTTTTTTTTTTTTTTTTTTTTTTTTTTTTTTTTTTTTTTTTTTTTTTTTTTTTTTTTTTTTTTTTTTTTTTTTTTTTTTTTTTTTTTTTTTTTTTTTTTTTTTTTTTTTTTTTTTTTTTTTTTTTTTTTTTTTTTTTTTTTTTTTTTTTTTTTTTTTTTTTTTTTTTTTTTTTTTTTTTTTTTTTTTTTTTTTTTTTTTTTTTTTTTTTTTTTTTTTTTTTTTTTTTTTTTTTTTTTTTTTTTTTTTTTTTTTTTTTTTTTTTTTTTTTTTTTTTTTTTTTTTTTTTTTTTTTTTTTTTTTTTTTTTTTTTTTTTTTTTTTTTTTTTTTTTTTTTTTTTTTTTTTTTTTTTTTTTTTTTTTTTTTTTTTTTTTTTTTTTTTTTTTTTTTTTTTTTTTTTTTTTTTTTTTTTTTTTTTTTTTTTTTTTTTTTTTTTTTTTTTTTTTTTTTTTTTTTTTTTTTTTTTTTTTTTTTTTTTTTTTTTTTTTTTTTTTTTTTTTTTTTTTTTTTTTTTTTTTTTTTTTTTTTTTTTTTTTTTTTTTTTTTTTTTTTTTTTTTTTTTTTTTTTTTTTTTTTTTTTTTTTTTTTTTTTTTTTTTTTTTTTTTTTTTTTTTTTTTTTTTTTTTTTTTTTTTTTTTTTTTTTTTTTTTTTTTTTTTTTTTTTTTTTTTTTTTTTTTTTTTTTTTTTTTTTTTTTTTTTTTTTTTTTTTTTTTTTTTTTTTTTTTTTTTTTTTTTTTTTTTTTTTTTTTTTTTTTTTTTTTTTTTTTTTTTTTTTTTTTTTTTTTTTTTTTTTTTTTTTTTTTTTTTTTTTTTTTTTTTTTTTTTTTTTTTTTTTTTTTTTTTTTTTTTTTTTTTTTTTTTTTTTTTTTTTTTTTTTTTTTTTTTTTTTTTTTTTTTTTTTTTTTTTTTTTTTTTTTTTTTTTTTTTTTTTTTTTTTTTTTTTTTTTTTTTTTTTTTTTTTTTTTTTTTTTTTTTTTTTTTTTTTTTTTTTTTTTTTTTTTTTTTTTTTTTTTTTTTTTTTTTTTTTTTTTTTTTTTTTTTTTTTTTTTTTTTTTTTTTTTTTTTTTTTTTTTTTTTTTTTTTTTTTTTTTTTTTTTTTTTTTTTTTTTTTTTTTTTTTTTTTTTTTTTTTTTTTTTTTTTTTTTTTTTTTTTTTTTTTTTTTTTTTTTTTTTTTTTTTTTTTTTTTTTTTTTTTTTTTTTTTTTTTTTTTTTTTTTTTTTTTTTTTTTTTTTTTTTTTTTTTTTTTTTTTTTTTTTTTTTTTTTTTTTTTTTTTTTTTTTTTTTTTTTTTTTTTTTTTTTTTTTTTTTTTTTTTTTTTTTTTTTTTTTTTTTTTTTTTTTTTTTTTTTTTTTTTTTTTTTTTTTTTTTTTTTTTTTTTTTTTTTTTTTTTTTTTTTTTTTTTTTTTTTTTTTTTTTTTTTTTTTTTTTTTTTTTTTTTTTTTTATTTTTTTTTTTTTTTTTTTTTTTTTTTTTTTTTTTTTTTTTTTTTTTTTTTTTTTTTTTTTTTTTTTTTTTTTTTTTTTTTTTTTTTTTTTTTTTTTTTTTTTTTTTTTTTTTTTTTTTTTTTTTTTTTTTTTTTTTTTTTTTTTTTTTTTTTTTTTTTTTTTTTTTTTTTTTTTTTTTTTTTTTTTTTTTTTTTTTTTTTTTTTTTTTTTTTTTTTTTTTTTTTTTTTTTTTTTTTTTTTTTTTTTTTTTTTTTTTTTTTTTTTTTTTTTTTTTTTTTTTTTTTTTTTTTTTTTTTTTTTTTTTTTTTTTTTTTTTTTTTTTTTTTTTTTTTTTTTTTTTTTTTTTTTTTTTTTTTTTTTTTTTTTTTTTTTTTTTTTTTTTTTTTTTTTTTTTTTTTTTTTTTTTTTTTTTTTTTTTTTTTTTTTTTTTTTTTTTTTTTTTTTTTTTTTTTTTTTTTTTTTTTTTTTTTTTTTTTTTTTTTTTTTTTTTTTTTTTTTTTTTTTTTTTTTTTTTTTTTTTTTTTTTTTTTTTTTTTTTTTTTTTTTTTTTTTTTTTTTTTTTTTTTTTTTTTTTTTTTTTTTTTTTTTTTTTTTTTTTTTTTTTTTTTTTTTTTTTTTTTTTTTTTTTTTTTTTTTTTTTTTTTTTTTTTTTTTTTTTTTTTTTTTTTTTTTTTTTTTTTTTTTTTTTTTTTTTTTTTTTTTTTTTTTTTTTTTTTTTTTTTTTTTTTTTTTTTTTTTTTTTTTTTTTTTTTTTTTTTTTTTTTTTTTTTTTTTTTTTTTTTTTTTTTTTTTTTTTTTTTTTTTTTTTTTTTTTTTTTTTTTTTTTTTTTTTTTTTTTTTTTTTTTTTTTTTTTTTTTTTTTTTTTTTTTTTTTTTTTTTTTTTTTTTTTTTTTTTTTTTTTTTTTTTTTTTTTTTTTTTTTTTTTTTTTTTTTTTTTTTTTTTTTTTTTTTTTTTTTTTTTTTTTTTTTTTTTTTTTTTTTTTTTTTTTTTTTTTTTTTTTTTTTTTTTTTTTTTTTTTTTTTTTTTTTTTTTTTTTTTTTTTTTTTTTTTTTTTTTTTTTTTTTTTTTTTTTTTTTTTTTTTTTTTTTTTTTTTTTTTTTTTTTTTTTTTTTTTTTTTTTTTTTTTTTTTTTTTTTTTTTTTTTTTTTTTTTTTTTTTTTTTTTTTTTTTTTTTTTTTTTTTTTTTTTTTTTTTTTTTTTTTTTTTTTTTTTTTTTTTTTTTTTTTTTTTTTTTTTTTTTTTTTTTTTTTTTTTTTTTTTTTTTTTTTTTTTTTTTTTTTTTTTTTTTTTTTTTTTTTTTTTTTTTTTTTTTTTTTTTTTTTTTTTTTTTTTTTTTTTTTTTTTTTTTTTTTTTTTTTTTTTTTTTTTTTTTTTTTTTTTTTTTTTTTTTTTTTTTTTTTTTTTTTTTTTTTTTTTTTTTTTATTTTTTTTTTTTTTTTTTTTTTTTTTTTTTTTTTTTTTTTTTTTTTTTTTTTTTTTTTTTTTTTTTTTTTTTTTTTTTTTTTTTTTTTTTTTTTTTTTTTTTTTTTTTTTTTTTTTTTTTTTTTTTTTTTTTTTTTTTTTTTTTTTTTTTTTTTTTTTTTTTTTTTTTTTTTTTTTTTTTTTTTTTTTTTTTTTTTTTTTTTTTTTTTTTTTTTTTTTTTTTTTTTTTTTTTTTTTTTTTTTTTTTTTTTTTTTTTTTTTTTTTTTTTTTTTTTTTTTTTTTTTTTTTTTTTTTTTTTTTTTTTTTTTTTTTTTTTTTTTTTTTTTTTTTTTTTTTTTTTTTTTTTTTTTTTTTTTTTTTTTTTTTTTTTTTTTTTTTTTTTTTTTTTTTTTTTTTTTTTTTTTTTTTTTTTTTTTTTTTTTTTTTTTTTTTTTTTTTTTTTTTTTTTTTTTTTTTTTTTTTTTTTTTTTTTTTTTTTTTTTTTTTTTTTTTTTTTTTTTTTTTTTTTTTTTTTTTTTTTTTTTTTTTTTTTTTTTTTTTTTTTTTTTTTTTTTTTTTTTTTTTTTTTTTTTTTTTTTTTTTTTTTTTTTTTTTTTTTTTTTTTTTTTTTTTTTTTTTTTTTTTTTTTTTTTTTTTTTTTTTTTTTTTTTTTTTTTTTTTTTTTTTTTTTTTTTTTTTTTTTTTTTTTTTTTTTTTTTTTTTTTTTTTTTTTTTTTTTTTTTTTTTTTTTTTTTTTTTTTTTTTTTTTTTTTTTTTTTTTTTTTTTTTTTTTTTTTTTTTTTTTTTTTTTTTTTTTTTTTTTTTTTTTTTTTTTTTTTTTTTTTTTTTTTTTTTTTTTTTTTTTTTTTTTTTTTTTTTTTTTTTTTTTTTTTTTTTTTTTTTTTTTTTTTTTTTTTTTTTTTTTTTTTTTTTTTTTTTTTTTTTTTTTTTTTTTTTTTTTTTTTTTTTTTTTTTTTATTTTTTTTTTTTTTTTTTTTTTTTTTTTTTTTTTTTTTTTTTTTTTTTTTTTTTTTTTTTTTTTTTTTTTTTTTTTTTTTTTTTTTTTTTTTTTTTTTTTTTTTTTTTTTTTTTTTTTTTTTTTTTTTTTTTTTTTTTTTTTTTTTTTTTTTTTTTTTTTTTTTTTTTTTTTTTTTTTTTTTTTTTTTTTTTTTTTTTTTTTTTTTTTTTTTTTTTTTTTTTTTTTTTTTTTTTTTTTTTTTTTTTTTTTTTTTTTTTTTTTTTTTTTTTTTTTTTTTTTTTTTTTTTTTTTTTTTTTTTTTTTTTTTTTTTTTTTTTTTTTTTTTTTTTTTTTTTTTTTTTTTTTTTTTTTTTTTTTTTTTTTTTTTTTTTTTTTTTTTTTTTTTTTTTTTTTTTTTTTTTTTTTTTTTTTTTTTTTTTTTTTTTTTTTTTTTTTTTTTTTTTTTTTTTTTTTTTTTTTTTTTTTTTTTTTTTTTTTTTTTTTTTTTTTTTTTTTTTTTTTTTTTTTTTTTTTTTTTTTTTTTTTTTTTTTTTTTTTTTTTTTTTTTTTTTTTTTTTTTTTTTTTTTTTTTTTTTTTTTTTTTTTTTTTTTTTTTTTTTTTTTTTTTTTTTTTTTTTTTTTTTTTTTTTTTTTTTTTTTTTTTTTTTTTTTTTTTTTTTTTTTTTTTTTTTTTTTTTTTTTTTTTTTTTTTTTTTTTTTTTTTTTTTTTTTTTTTTTTTTTTTTTTTTTTTTTTTTTTTTTTTTTTTTTTTTTTTTTTTTTTTTTTTTTTTTTTTTTTTTTTTTTTTTTTTTTTTTTTTTTTTTTTTTTTTTTTTTTTTTTTTTTTTTTTTTTTTTTTTTTTTTTTTTTTTTTTTTTTTTTTTTTTTTTTTTTTTTTTTTTTTTTTTTTTTTTTTTTTTTTTTTTTTTTTTTTTTTTTTTTTTTTTTTTTTTTTTTTTTTTTTTTTTTTTTTTTTTTTTTTTTTTTTTTTTTTTTTTTTTTTTTTTTTTTTTTTTTTTTTTTTTTTTTTTTATTTTTTTTTTTTTTTTTTTTCTTTTTTTTTTTTTTTTTTTTTTTTTTTTTTTTTTTTTTTTTTTTTTTTTTTTTTTTTTTTTTTTTTTTTTTTTTTTTTTTTTTTTTTTTTTTTTTTTTTTTTTTTTTTTTTTTTTTTTTTTTTTTTTTTTTTTTTTTTTTTTTTTTTTTTTTTTTTTTTTTTTTTTTTTTTTTTTTTTTTTTTTTTTTTTTTTTTTTTTTTTTTTTTTTTTTTTTTTTTTTTTTTTTTTTTTTTTTTTTTTTTTTTTTTTTTTGTTTTTTTTTTTTTTTTTTTTTTTTTTTTTTTTTTTTTTTTTTTTTTTTTTTTTTTTTTTTTTTTTTTTTTTTTTTTTTTTTTTTTTTTTTTTTTTTTTTTTTTTTTTTTTTTTTTTTTTTTTTTTTTTTTTTTTTTTTTTTTTTTTTTTTTTTTTTTTTTTTTTTTTTTTTTTTTTTTTTTTTTTTTTTTTTTTTTTTTTTTTTTTTTTTTTTTTTTTTTTTTTTTTTTTTTTTTTTTTTTTTTTTTTTTTTTTTTTTTTTTTTTTTTTTTTTTTTTTTTTTTTTTTTTTACTTTTTTTTTTTTTTTTTTTTTTTTTTTTTTTTTTTTTTTTTTTTTTTTTTTTTTTTTTTTTTTTTTTTTTTTTTTTTTTTTTTTTTTTTTTTTTTTTTTTTTTTTTTTTTTTTTTTTTTTTTTTTTTTTTTTTTTTTTTTTTTTTTTTTTTTTTTTTTTTTTTTTTTTTTTTTTTTTTTTTTTTTTTTTTTTTTTTTTTTTTTTTTTTTTTTTTTTTTTTTTTTTTTTTTTTTTTTTTTTTTATTTTTTTTTTTTTTTTTTTTTTTTTTTTTTTTTTTTTTTTTTTTTTTTTTTTTTTTTTTTTTTTTTTTTTTTTTTTTTTTTTTTTTTTTTTTTTTTTTTTTTTTTTTTTTTTTTTTTTTTTTTTTTTTTTTTTTTTTTTTTTTTTTTTTTTTTTTTTTTTTTTTTTTTTTTTTTTTTTTTTTTTTTTTTTTTTTTTTTTTTTTTTTTTTTTTTTTTTTTTTTTTTTTTTTTTTTTTTTTTTTTTTTTTTTTTTTTTTTTTTTTTTTTTTTTTTTTTTTTTTTTTTTTTTTTTTTTTTTTTTTTTTTTTTTTTTTTTTTTTTTTTTTTTTTTTTTTTTTTTTTTTTTTTTTTTTTTTTTTTTTTTTTTTTTTTTTTTTTTTTTTTTTTTTTTTTTTTTCTTTTTTTTTTTTTTTTTTTTTTTTTTTTTTTTTTTTTTTTTTTTTTTTTTTTTTTTTTTTTTTTTTTTTTTTTTTTTTTTTTTTTTTTTTTTTTTTTTTTTTTTTTTTTTTTTTTTTTTTTTTTTTTTTTTTTTTTTTTTTTTTTTTTTTTTTTTTTTTTTTTTTTTTTTTTTTTTTTTTTTTTTTTTTTTTTTTTTTTTTTTTTTTTTTTTTTTTTTTTTTTTTTTTTTTTTTTTTTTTTTTTTTTTTTTTTTTTTTTTTTTTTTTTTTTTTTTTTTTTTTTTTTTTTTTTTTTTTTTTTTTTTTTTTTTTTTTTTTTTTTTTTTTTTTTTTTTTTTTTTTTTTTTTTTTTTTTTTTTTTTTTTTTTTTTTTTTTTTTTTTTTTTTTTTTTTTTTTTTTTTTTTTTTTTTTTTTTTTTTTTTTTTTTTTTTTTTTTTTTTTTTTTTTTTTTTTTTTTTTTTTTTTTTTTTTTTTTTTTTTTTTTTTTTTTTTTTTTTTTTTTTTTTTTTTTTTTTTTTTTTTTTTTTTTTTTTTTTTTTTTTTTTTTTTTTTTTTTATTTTTTTTTTTTTTTTTTTTTTTTTTTTTTTTTTTTTTTTTTTTTTTTTTTTTTTTTTTTTTTTTTTTTTTTTTTTTTTTTTTTTTTTTTTTTTTTTTTTTTTTTTTTTTTTTTTTTTTTTTTTTTTTTTTTTTTTTTTTTTTTTTTTTTTTTTTTTTTTTTTTTTTTTTTTTTTTTTTTTTTTTTTTTTTTTTTTTTTTTTTTTTTTTTTTATTTTTTTTTTTTTTTTTTTTTTTTTTTTTTTTTTTTTTTTTTTTTTTTTTTTTTTTTTTTTTTTTTTTTTTTTTTTTTTTTTTTTTTTTTTTTTTTTTTTTTTTTTTTTTTTTTTTTTTTTTTTTATTTTTTTTTTTTTTTTTTTTTTTTTTTTTTTTTTTTTTTTTTTTTTTTTTTTTTTTTTTTTTTTTTTTTTTTTTTTTTTTTTTTTTTTTTTTTTTTTTTTTTTTTTTTTTTTTTTTTTTTTTTTTTTTTTTTTTTTTTTTTTTTTTTTTTTTTTTTTTTTTTTTTTTTTTTTTTTTTTTTTTTTTTTTTTTTTTTTTTTTTTTTTTTTTTTTTTTTTTTTTTTTTTTTTTTTTTTTTTTTTTTTTTTTTTTTTTTTTTTTTTTTTTTTTTTTTTTTTTTTTTTTTTTTTTTTTTTTTTTTTTTTTTTTTTTTTTTTTTTTTTTTTTTTTTTTTTTTTTTTTTTTTTTTTTTTTTTTTTTTTTTTTTTTTTTTTTTTTTTTTTTTTTTTTTTTTTTTTTTTTTTTTTTTTTTTTTTTTTTTTTTTTTTTTTTTTTTTTTTTTTTTTTTTTTTTTTTTTTTTTTTTTTTTTTTTTTTTTTTTTTTTTTTTTTTTTTTTTTTTTTTTTTTTTTTTTTTTTTTTTTTTTTTTTTTTTTTTTTTTTTTTTTTTTTTTTTTTTTTTTTTTTTTTTTTTTTTTTTTTTTTTTTTTTTTTTTTTTTTTTTTTTTTTTTTTTTTTTTTTTTTTTTTTTTTTTTTTTTTTTTTTTTTTTTTTTTTTTTTTTTTTTTTTTTTTTTTTTGTTTTTTTTTTTTTTTTTTTTTTTTTTTTTTTTTTTTTTTTTTTTTTTTTTTTTTTTTTTTTTTTTTTTTTTTTTTTTTTTTTTTTTTTTTTTTTTTTTTTTTTTTTTTTTTTTTTTTTTTTTTTTTTTTTTTTTTTTTTTTTTTTTTTTTTTTTTTTTTTTTTTTTTTTTTTTTTTTTTTTTTTTTTTTTTTTTTTTTTTTTTTTTTTTTTTTTTTTTTTTTTTTTTTTTTTTTTTTTTTTTTTTTTTTTTTTTTTTTTTTTTTTTTTTTTTTTTTTTTTTTTTTTTTTTTTTTTTTTTTTTTTTTTTTTTTTTTTTTTTTTTTTTTTTTTTTTTTTTTTTTTTTTTTTTTTTTTTTTTTTTTTTTTTTTTTTTTTTTTTTTTTTTTTTTTTTTTTTTTTTTTTTTTTTTTTTTTTTTTTTTTTTTTTTTTTTTTTTT